>NC_060140.1:551171822-551471822 GCF_021461385.2 Schistocerca piceifrons
TTCGCTAGTCAACGTAACGAAATTGAGTAACAGCTTCCAGTGAATTTTGTAAGACATGAAATGACGTTAGAAGAGAACCACCATAATCATACTGTTATTTGAAAACCCGTGTATACGCGGCTCTCGGTAACGAACTCCAGAAATCACCCTCTAATTTTATAAAAGGTAATTACAGAAGAGGTTACGGCGATGCGCTATTGGGTAACTCAAGTCGGATGCCCAATCTTCGTTACAGGTCATATTGACTGAAAGGTTTTTTAATCACCCACTTTTACTAAACGCTAGGTCAATTACCTATCGTTAAAGATTGCAGAATTTTCTGACCTCTTGAGTACCAGGTGCTTGGGCTTAATAACCACAGTTGCCGAAGAAAAACGCAGACTGTTCCTACACTCGGAGCTTTTAGAGGATGGAACATTTTGTATTTTTCATGGGACGTTACAGAGAGCGGCGTAGAACCCAAATAAAACCTATTGTTTCGCTAACGTGTTATGGGCGCGCAAAGAGGACCGCTCGGAGCGTGCACTGAATCGCGTAAGGAGGACTGATAACACCGACATCTACTTAGTGGATCAGATAGTAGAACCGACTACAGAACTACAGCGGCGCCAATTTGGTTATCATGCCATGAGTAGATAGGAACTGTGGTATCAGAGGGAACGAAATCGCCGACGCTCTCGCTAAGAAGGCTGTCCATAACGGGGCAAAGACCCCCTTGCCATACGTAGACCTTCTCGAAGATGGACGGGGGAAAATCATATCATCGAGGAATAAAAAGTGGAGCTATAGTAACATAGAGGAAGACATTATCCACATGTAGTGTGTAACATAATTGTAGAGCCGTGGCACACGTTTGTGACGATGCATTTTGTATGACATATCCTATATCCGCACCCATCGTCTAGTGGTAGTGAGTTTCACTAGTAAGCAGAACGTCCCGCGTTCCAATCCAGACATAGTGTAAATTGTAAATAAAAACCAGCAGCAATGTCGGCCGAAGACTTCCGGCGTAAGAAGTCACCCTTGTTCTGCCAGTTGCTTTGTCAAAGAGGAGCGGACAAAGGGTCGGAGCACCCTCTTGTCCTTGGGATCAGAAACTGCGGCGGAAGAATCAGGAATGATCACCTGCATGAGGATGTAGAAGGCAATGTAAACCGCTGCATTAAAGAGACACTATGTATATCCACAGGACTCGCGGCCTGTAACTGTGAAAGTGTCTTGATGATCTCTTCATTGGCAAAAATTTCGGAATTAGTCCTTTTTGAGGATCTCTGGGAGGAATCTTCCTAAGATGAAAAAAAAGATTAAATTGTTAACGGTAGCCGGCCGGGGTGGCCGAGCGGTTCTAGGCGCTACAGCCTGAAACCGCGCGACCGCTACGGTCGCAGGTTCGAATCCTGCCTCGGGCATGGATGTGTGTGATGTCCTTACGTTAGTTAGGTTTAAGTAGTTCTAAGTCTAGGGGACTGATGACCTCAGAAGTTAAGTCCCATAGTGCTCAGAGCCATTTGAACCATTTGTTAACGGTAGGGTAACATTCTACGAGCCAGAGCGGGGAATCTCAGCAGTCTGGGCGTGGCGGGGAAACCAGAGAGTTCGAAAAGGCAAATGCAAAGGCTCTGTCTAGATATAGTGCAGGTCAGTGAAGTGAAATGGAAAGAAAAATTTCTGGTCAAATATAGAGTAGTAACAGTAGTGGAAAATAGTATGACGGGAGTAGGATTCGATATCACTAAGAAGGCAGGGCAGAGATTAAATTATTCGAGAAAAGGTACTTAAATTTTAAATTCTGTTTGCTTTTTCATTATTACCTTAGATCTGTGTTACAATAACAGTTTATTCACATTATCTGTACAGTAACAAAAATTAAAATGTGTGGAAATTAGATTTCATTATTAATTCCATTGCACCTTACAGTAATATCAGTACATCTTACTGCGTGCGGTGTTTTGGCGTAGTTGATTTAATAATTGAACTAAACATGGCATAAAATTTACGTCCAACGTAACTAACTGTGGAGAGGAATTTAAACTTTGCCTAGCTTTGACTGTTCATGCGAAACCTTTATGGTCAGTTAATTAGTAACTGCGCTCTTTAGCGTAGTAAGTATTAGCTAAGCTAGTTGATTGAGATGAGGACCCTCCCGCACACATGTCATTGATTGGCTGCCGTGTACGTACGTAACTCCATAAAGGTGCATTTCTGACTTGCGGTTGTTTGAAAATATCTGCCCGATTACATGTCCTTGACACTGACGTGACACTATTACCGAATTGTTATTCTCTGATCTACACGATGTTTTTTCTTTTAGAAACTCGTACTTGAGGGTAGTCTCCAACATTAGGGGAAATTGATGCTGGCTGAATACTATCTAGAGTAAAAATGACGGATCGAGCAGCGTCAGCTGAGTGGTAGATTCGCCACCTGTGGGGGACGCCGGACGAAGACGGCGGGGGCATTGGCGGTTAACGCGCAAGAGCCCGGCTACCTAATCGCCCCGCCTATTGTTCGGCACGCTTTCGCCAAAGCTTTATCGACGTGAAAGCTCTCCCGGTACCGTTAACCGGGAGCCTTCCTGTATTTAACCACTTTGTGCTACTGTGCCGTGTAGGAAGGTCTTTCTCCACATATCCATTACATTAGCATACTCGTGTTGTGCGTGGCTGGCTGATGCTCACATCGTGCGGCGATCGCACATCAGCAGCCGATCCGTACTGTCTGTGTTAGCATCTCGAAATATTTTGCAAGCGGGTGCAATTACAGTATTTGCTGTGATTATTTATCGGCTGGGCTGTGTTCATGTAAAGTCAGAGTTCCACGCCAAGTTTTTCTTTGTTACAATGTAGAATTTAGGGATGTTTCTAGATATTCGTCCGGTTTTGTCCTGTTTGGACATACCGAACTACACCAGCGATTCTCAGTTTGTTTTAATTTGGAAATTATGTGTAGTCTTCTGTATGTTACAGTTTTAGTGTTTCGCTTGTGAGCGCGTTCGTGGTCATTACAAGGATCTCTGAACAATAAGACTTCACCGCTATTACAATGCTGACTGACGAATTTTAGTGGCATTGTCACTAGTCGGTTTTAGGTCTAAGTAATTTCCGGCACTTGCGACCGTAAAAGCTGTGATAATTTCTGGCGTCATCAAAATATGTTATGTGACAACATAATAGCTCATAACGTAACTAAGAGAGAATTTTGTAGAGAGTCATAGTTTTATTTCAGTTCAGCCCGTGATAGATTACGAGTATATCACTGCGTCCAGAACACAGGATTTCGAGTGCAATCTTGGATATATTGTACTGACTAGATATCTATAAGGAAAATGCTATCCACACCACATCAGTAAGTCTTTCATCCTCATGCATGCGCGGACATCAAAAATTTTGTAAACGGCTTTAAACCGTACGCTGTGCTGGGGCTCTCATGGTAGTCTTGCGCCTTCCCCGAGTTTTTGTCTGCTGAATTCGACCGCATAATCTACGTTATAGAGACGAACGCAGATGTCGGTCATGGTATTTTAATACAAAGCAGTCTTTCACATTTTTAAATATTTTCCTTAAGTTTAAGCCTTCTGTCTTAATTATTGGAACGGATTTAGGGATATCTCTTGTAGAATATTTATTCATCATTGCGAAGTCAATGAATTCGTGTTGCAGGTTCTGGTGCATATTGTTAAATTTTAGTCATGTAGTTGGTTCACCCTAAAGTACGTTATTTCACCATAATGTTAAATCATCTTACCGTGCTACATTTCTCAATGTATAGTAAGAGCGGCCATTTTGTCCTGTTATATAGAGTGTGTTGCAAAACCCGACAGCAAAATTTCAGGAATGTATTCCTCATATACCGAGAAGAAAAGAAGTCTAGTAAACATGGGCTCAAAAGTGTGTACCTTAAGAGCTGTAAGCACTTGTTCAATAGAAGAGATGGGTTTCACAGTGGCGAAGATCAACAAGTGCTCACAATTCTTAAGGTATGCCTTTTAGAGTCCATGTTTATTAGACTTACTTTCTTATTGTTATATGAAGAACCCGTTCCTGGAGTTTTTCCGTCAAGTTTTGAAAGACCCTTTATATCTAATGGAAACATTAACCATCTCTCGAACTGTATACAAACAGGTGTCACAATATGGGACGTAGATTCCAGTGGAGCGAGTGTTGAAACGGTCTCGTCGCTTTGTGGCAGTTTACAGTAATTACGTGTGACATTTGTTACTACGGATGAAACAAGCGTGACTCAGAAGTAAGGCAGCTTGTGGTACTACGGAAGCAGGATATACGTGTCAAAGTGCGGGAAACCCAAGGTCGCCATATCTCCATCTGCAGCTCTTGCAAATGTCATCACCACATCTGCTAGCTCGAGGGTAGTGCGCGTTCAAACCAAAGTAGCAGCACTGCATTTCGAGTTGGTAATAATAATGACCTAAACAACAATAATAATTATTATTATCATCGATTGCTTGCAACACAAAAATAGACGAAAATCGTAATATTGTCACTGTCCTGTAACTTTTAAAAACAAATTGTTAATGCGACAATCCCCCTCGTCGGGTGCTTGTGTCCGCAATGTCAGCATCACTGCAGGTATTTGCTTTCGCGCAGACCTCTGTTAATAACTGCGTGGGCGCTGGACGATGTAAATGTCTTTCCAGGCGCCACAGCCGGCCGCGGTGGCCGTGCGGTTCTAGGCGCTCCAGTCCGGAGCCGCGCTGCTGCTACGGTCGCAGGTTCGAATCCTGCCTCGGGCTTGGGTGTGTGTGATGTCCTTAGGTTAGTTAGGTTTAAGTAGTTCTAAGTTCTAGGGGACTGATGACCACAGCAGTTGAGTCCCATAGTGCTCACAGCCATTTGAACCATTTCAGGCGACACAGATTCCATTTTTTAAAATAAAAGGCAAGTAGTATAGGTATTTTCTTCTCCATTTGTGGGTGTTTGTGTCCCCATTACAAGCCATCTCTGTAGTTTAGTGATGCAGCCACCATCTCAAAGTCTATAAACTTGCCTACGTTTTTCTGAAAATACAACATTTGCGCCAGACGACTGTTATGACCTTCATCTCCAACACAGTGCACAGTCTGTTTTGACGTACAACCCATTTTCAGGTGGGTCTATTATACCTTGCCGCATTGCTAAATGAATTTTCATATACACCTTTAAAGATCTCGATATTTTACTCTTAATGCGAAGGAGAACTTTTACAAGGAAATCTTTAAAGTGTCTGACAGGCTTCGGTACAAATTAATCAATCTTTTTCAATACGTGCATTATTTTGACCTGGTATGTTTATGATGTTTCGCGGTCAGTGAGAGTCGTGGACGCGAAGAAAAAAGATTCACTGTTGTTTGTTATTCGCCTCGCGGAAGATTATTCGCATCTTGACGCCTTCAGCTACAATTGCAATTAAACGACTCCTGTTCTGAACTGTTTGCTAACAATAACAGCTCACGAATATTATTTTTATCCAGTTTCTGATTTGGAGAGTATTGAGACCTTCGTGCCTCCGTAAGAGTAGCGTCCCGCTTCCCACCTTAGGCCATCAGGTTGGCAGTTCTGCAACAGAGAAACAAAAATAGTGCCAATAATGTTAACAAGTAAATATGTATAGAAATTGCATCATAGCTCTCACTCTATTATGACGACATACGCACGCGATGCAGTTTCGTACTACGAATTTCCGCCGTCATAGCTTTAAATTAGACTGATTTTATCTGGACCCAGTTTAAGCTTCCCAGTTGTGCTCTCGTAACGAAGAGGTTGTGGCATAATTTACTCATGGCATTACACTTACACAATGGGATATTTTTGCTGCTAGGGCATCGAACCAATTTTGCTTTCATGTCTATTCCATAATGTACTCATAATATACAATTTTCTTTCGGTTCTATATTATTTTTTTAACACTTAACATGCTGTTTACACTTGAAAAACAATGTGTCACTAAATAGTCAGGAAATCGCACATAATGCCGTTGCTTCATGATTGGTTGGATTATTGAACCATTTATTTGTCAAAGGAGACAACGCCTACTAAGAATGTTGTTTCAGAACGAAACAGTGGGCTACCTGCGACTGTTCTTTTTATTAAATCAGTACTGGGGATTGGTTGGTAAGAGGTGCAATCAATGCAACGGAACTTCTGCTGGACCTTAGGTAAACAAAGCTTGTTAATCCTATCGTAAAGTGAAAATCAAACGGTTAGGTGCTTCTTCGGTAGCCTAGAATTTCACTTCTTCAGTAATTATTACATAAGCTGGAACTTGACTGTGGGAAAGGTCTGTAAACGGTGTGTTACGCGAGTGCTGCGGCGGAGATCCTGTTCGGGAGGCATCGCTTGTTGTGCGCGGCCATGACTGAGCTTTACATGGCAGCGGACACTAGATAGCTGTGGCTCCCGTAAGTAACACGTGGACACCAGCAAGTGCAGAGAAGGCGGAGGCCCGAGGTCATGAGAATGGTGCAATGGTGCAAAACCCTTACTCGTGTGTGTGTGTGTGTGTGTGTGTGTGTGTGTGTGTGTGTGTGTACACACACACTTACGTCATACGATTCTTACTCCCTATCTTCAGATGATACAGCAGATACATCACATGCACGTTTGCAAGAAATAATTGAGAAAATGGAAGCAGTCTTTTTTTACCTCGAGAAGCAGCGTAGAATTCAGAGAACTTGTTTTCATGCCATGCCATGAACGCGACAACATTAACAATATAATGACGTCCATTTCTACAGGACCAAACAAGGCGACAGGGTCGATGACGCTTTGGACTCACATTTAAGACAGTTGGGCTCAAATCGCGATCTGTTCTTCCAGGTTTAGATCTTCCACATCGGTGCATACAGATATGATTTTTCTAGGAGGTCAAGGCTCGTTGTTCACCTTAGCGAACTAGAACTCGGTCTCTGTTGACCTCGAAGTCACGGTATGAACTCCAAGCCTTCTGTTTTCGTTTACTAGACAAAGCGGAAAACTCTAGGACTCGTGCACCGCCTGCTTTAGATCAAAGTCTCGTCGAAAAACTGAGCGCTTTCAGGCGTCCTACGAAATTTTTTTTGCTCCACCCGGGGTTCTTTAGACGAGTTCCACTGTTTCACACCGGTTTAATAAGCTGACCTATGATCGCGGCCGAAAGGGGTGGACGATGAAGGGTCATAGGTCGTATTGCTATCGTGTGAGGTCAAACCTGTGGCGTCTGACCCGCTAGACATGGCAGTTTTGACAGAGGGGGAAGGGGGTGGGGGTTAGCTCGCTCGCTCGCTCGCTCGCTCGCTTAGCCGTCCCCCGCCTCAACGGAGTGAATCACACGCCCGTTGCGTCAGGAACTTGCATTTGATTTGTGGCACTACCGGAAACCCGGCCTGCTTTCGCAAATCGGCCGTGAGCCACTGTGAGCGCGGACCGTTCACTGTGAAAATACCCTGCACCGTTAACCGTGAATCGACGCCACGCATCTGACGCTTGACATGCACCGCGTTTTGTCAGAAAGGTGTTGAAGATAAACCTGATCGTCGACTGACAGAACGGACCGCAATAGTTACTGTTACAGGATGGTGAAGCAGCGTAAAACATCGTTGTGAGTTCCTGATACCGCCAATCGTCAAAATTTTCCTGTTTCACATTGATGATCCTGCAAGGTTTTGACTTGTGACCTTTCATATCAAGTAATTGCAGCAGCTATGCCCTGATCCAGGCGCGCAGTTGTGCCTGATAGGAACGACTTAAGTTGCAGGAAAGCAGCAGAACCGACCGGTAGTATGATCTTCCCACGGCTCAGTTTTGCTATAATATGCTAATAAGCGTTGGTTTCCTCAACAAAAACGTGTACTGACGTATCTTTCTACTGTAATTAAGTTTCCTGCTTAACTACTGACGATTAAATTTCTGCTCAGTTCAGAGTCCGTATAATTATAAATTATTCGCCGGTGCAAGGTAGTGCATTGATACTTGTCTCAGAGGTAGCTTGTTCGTACACAGGACATTGATGCTGAAGCACAGTTCCCAGTCACCAGACTATTTCGTGCCATGAAGGTATCGGACGGATTCACCATCCTCCTTTCTTTTACTTGGTCTGTGTGACCAGAACGGATCATCCTTCTGTTTTCATACTCGTTATGTAGCAATCTCAAGACCAAATACTCAACATAGTCATCTATGCGACACTGATGTCTTATTATACATTTATTATATTTGGAACGTGTAATGCTTGTGACACGGATTCAACAGCGTCGTTGGTTGCACCAGATGTGCAGGCTCAGAGAGATTCGTACTGGACGGAAAGTAACGGTTGGTCGTCGTCTTACCGCCAGTTCATTTATACATCGTGTCCTGTAAATCCCACCATGAAGAAGAGGCTTCGCGGATATGGAGAGACTCAAGTCAAACATTCATAGACAGAAAGGACCATTGCAGGTTGCTACTCTCTCTCTCTCTCTCTCTCTCTCTCTCTCTGTGTGTGTGTGTGTGTGTGTGTGTGTGTGTGTGTGTGTGTGTGTGCGCGTGCTTTTACAAATTGCGCAGTAAAGTGTCAATAAAATCTCGTAAGAAAGATAGGTCAAGTACACTGTCATTTTTTTATTTAGGTAAGCCATTGTTTTCAAGTAGTTCTATCGGGACGAAATATTTTTGAAAGTGTATATTCTATGCAAATTTTATGCTTAAAAATACGTCAGTGACGACTTAACATTGTTTATTTGCAAAAGGAGTGCACTTTACGTTCATTTGTTAGCGATGGCTCACTGTTTCCTGGTGGGCGAATTAACAAAACATTACTGTGAAACGTAACAGAAATACAGATTTAAAAGATCCAAATTGTTTCAGTTTATGATACTAAGATTTTCGCAACTCTTTTTTTTTGCAATAATGAAGCGTAACAACCACAAAAATTAATATGTGATTCAGCACAATGTAAAATTAATTTTATTGTCGGCATACTACAGCACGTCAACAATGTTAAGGATGGCCCTTATCATTTCTGTCGTTACATAGTGACGCAAATTCACGTTATCTATGGTAAGGAACATTACTGATCACTGTTTACGTGCTTAAATAATTATTCATATTTATTTGATCAGCAACAACATGGAAAGTCCATTTGGTTTAGGAACATATTCGGGATCTTTGAGTCGTAGTTATTATCCACATTATCCTCGGATTTGTACAAGTTGTACCTGAAAAGCATTTTCCTGGTACGAAATCCAAGCACGTTTGTGCTACTGTCAGCCATATTTTTGGCAATTACTGCTGTTTACATGTACACGTCCTCACTAAGTTGCCACTGGTGGGGATGTGAAATTGGAGATAGAGCATGTTGTACATGCAAGAAATCTGTTTCTCGTCGACTGATTCTTACCACTGTTCGCAGCTGAGGTCTTCAATTCTGTCCGCAGCTCGTGGTCTAGTGGCTAGCGTTGCTACCTCTGGATCACGGGGTCCCGGTTTCGATTCCCGGCTTGGTTGGGGATTTTCTCTGCCCGGGTGTTTATCTTGTCCTCGTCATTTCATAATCATCATCATTCGTGGCAGTGCCTAGATTGGGCTGTGTAAACAGACTGGAGTGTGTAAAAATTGGGACTTTGTACGGGCGCTGATGACCGCGCAGTTGAGCGCCTCGCAAACCAATCATCATCATCATCGTCATTTTCAATTCTGAATGAATACGTTTCACATGCGCGGCTACTCATCCTAAAGCTTCCCTCGGTTTCGCTTTAGAGGAAAACCACGAAACGATTGGTTCAAATGGCTCTGAGCACTATGGGACTTAACATCTATGGTCATCAGTCCCCTAGAACTTAGAACTACTTAAACCTAACTAACCTAAGGACATCACACAACACCCAGCCATCACGAGGCAGAGAAAATCCCTGACCCCGCCGGGAATCGAACTCGGGAACCCGGGCGTGGGAAGCGAGAACGCTACCGCACGACCACGAGATGCGAAAACCACGAAACGCTCCATCAACAAGTCCCTGTCCGATTTTCTGCTATGGTTCCTATCCTTCACGACTGCTATCCTTCCATAGGAAGCAGATGCAAAAGACGTATTGCCGGCAGGTGCGAGAGGGAATGAGGCAGTGATCCCGTGCGTATCGGCTCCAGCGCTAGTGCAGAATCATTCTCAGGTGCCTGGAAGCAGTGTGTCGTCTCACTCGCGGCGCCGTGTTTTATTCAGGGAGCGCACGCATGCATCATCGAAGCTGCCGCCATGTGCCGGAGGCCGCCCACGCACTGCTTCTAATATTCACACTCCCACCATGTGGCTGGTCGGCAAGCTCTATTCGCCGTGTTCGCTTTCCTCTAGCTGATTTGTCCTGCGTTCCCTTACCTGTTTTACTGCTGCTTGGCCATCGTTACTGCCGCCTCCGCTGCCGCTACCACCCACCACTACCACTACTACGCCACCATCACCATATGGATACTTTTCTCTCGTGTTTAACACCTGTTCTCTACATAGCCCTGTATTTACACACATGAAAAACCGCTCTACCTTTATTGTATTAGGAAATGGTTTAAACAGATCTGAGGCCGGTCGCCACTGACCGAAATCGATAGTCTGTAGACAAAAGTATTTTGTCGTCTTAGACTGAAATCAGTGAAGCGTACTCTGAATGGCAAAATCCTAAGGGTCAAAGTTTTTAGAAAAAAATAACATTTACAGTGAAGTACGTTCTGAGATTCCGATACAGCTGCTCTTCAGTACTTTGCAACAAAATTTGCCCTGTCGCGCTTCTGTTAGTTGTTTCTCAGTTTTTTTTCTCAGTTCTCCGCCCTCAGTCTTTTGTCTAGTTTAGCGCTATAGTCTATTTTTGTCTGTCGTATGCTAATGGTTTCAACATCGTGTAACTACTTCACTCAATATCTCTACGGTGTTTCCACGTTTTAACGCAAATTTCTTGTGCTGGCACTTTTCGTAGCATCTGTATATAAATTAAAATCGTTAAAAAAAACGCCTTTTGCATGCTGTACATCAAGCTTTTTATTTATTTTGTGAGCCCCGACGCGTTTCGCGTTAGTTACAGGGCATCTTCAGTGGGTGTTCCAAAATATTTCATTTTTCGTTTGCACATATAATTAATCGTTTGCACTTATAGGTTATAGATTTAAACCGGTTCATTGAGGTTTGTATAATAAAGTGGAAAACTAATTCCTTATCCTTAAGCCAAACAGCTTTCTCTTTAAGTGACAAACTGAATGGTCAACACTGCCATTAACGTATAGCTCTTTAACTGCCATTTACTATGGGTCTAGTGTCAATCGTTTCTGCAGGTGTAATCAACTTTCTCAGCTTTTGCTTTCAACTGAGAGAGAGAGAGAGAGAGAGAGAGAGAGAGAGAGAGAGAGAGAGAGAGAGAGAGAGAGATACTGCTAAATGAAAAAGTGAATATGACTAACCACTCACTGTTTACACCGGATGTATGTGAGTCGGGAGGAAAGGTATATGCGTTGAGGGATGATAGCATTAGTGATTCTGAATAAAAAAAACTCCATATGGGCAAATGCAATGTTCCGTGTTCCGAATGGTTTCCGAGATAGAACACATGTAATATAACTTTTCTATGATTTCTTGAATTACTCGAAACCCGCACCCTCCTGCGAAAACATGTCGCAGTACAAAATTACATTCAGTTTCCTACAAAAAAATACCTATTCATGTTTCTCTAGGACTTACATTTTGCCAAAAGAGGGCGCGAGGATACTGAAAACCTGGCGCGACGCGCAAGCGCTGTAGCTTAGAAGCCCAATTTGAAGTAGGTTCCCGACCTGATGGAACACCAGTGTCCTGTATCAAACTGTTCGTCTCAGCACTACCATCGTATTGAACAAAAACGACGTTTCAATAACACGGAAAATAAGTACCAAAGTATTATTAAAACGTTCTTTATCAGAAATCATTCGCAATAGCGCATATGTCCATATGAAGTTTTTTGTTCAGAGTCACTTATACTATCACCACTCAAACCCTGTACCTTTCCTCCTGAGTCACCCTAACAGAACTTTAAAAATAGTAAATTAAACGCTGTATTATAAAAACCTCAATGAACTGTTTTAAACCTAGAACCTATATGTGCAAACGAAAGAATCGTGTATTATTTCATGACACTCACTGATGATGCCTTGTAACTAAGGCGAAGCGCGATCGTTTGAGTGCACAAGATAAATAAAAAAAACTTTATGGGAAGCAAACAAAAGGCGTTTCCTTTTGAACTACTGTCATTTCCAGTTTTTTACAGTATTCCGAAAGGACAATATTTACAATGCTTAGAAAATTTTAGAAGATCGTGGTTTGCTCACAGCTGTATCGTCACTTTATTAAGTAACCAGCTCGGGTATAATTTGGCATCATCAATCAAATGCATGACAAGTCATAACTGCATCATACTATAAACCAAAATGGCATGGTGCTTGTTGATAATTAGGATTTGACATAATCTTACTATTGCTGTTAGAAACAATCCTGTTGGGAGAACATCCGCAACTGAGCATTATAGCAGAGATTGAAAATACCGCTTCAGTTGTAAATTACTTTAATTTCACAGTCCGAAACCGGTCGTGTGAAAATAAGTAATTTACAACTGTAGCGGTATTTTCAGCCTCTGCTATTGCTGTGACATTATTTCTGAGGATGGTCCATTTCTAACCGAAACTGGTTGCTTAATAAAGTGACACTACAGCTGTGTACAAATTATGATTCTCCAAATATTTCTAGTTTATGCCTGCCTCTATATTTTGTCCCTACCTCTCGTGTGCTGTATGTCAACTCGATGGGTAACTTCCCGTGCTGCAACTATTCTTGCCGTAAAACGCCAACAAGTGCGCGGTATAAGTCTGGAATGACCCTTCGAGGTATGTAAACAGACTCCATAGTGTGCAACAAACCACGTTGTTCCTTTCACGCTCTGATAAACTCCACTGAGAATGCATGTTTATTCTTACCACCATTACACAGTTAGCTATGAGTAGCGATTTCTTGTGGTCAAAAACATTGAACAAAAGGAAACACCTGTTTGGCGTTTCGCTGTGTCACGCATTGCACCGTCCGCAGCCACAAGTCCTTTAATCAGTTGGTCGCTGTTTCGTGATTGCTATGTCGACTCGATGGAACTGCGAACTTCTTATGCGGCCCTGCAACACTTCGACTGTCTATCAGTATCTTTTACATTACATGACGGCACTCATCTTGACTGCAGATACTGTCAGACGGAACTTACTGAAAAGTGTCTTTTATGTTCTGTCTCCTACAGTTAACAACCACAACCCCCCGCCACAGAGTAGAATCAGGTCCCGTGACGTTCAGACATAATTGTCTGCCATGCTTTTGTCAGATGAAAACCGTCAAGGTGCACATCCAACGAGAGGAGGTCCTTAGCTGTCCAGCTGTCACTCGTGTCACGGAAATGGTCCGTATCTAGAACCAATGAATTATTTTATGCCATTTGCGTTATTCAAGAAGTAAGGAATTTCATCTATCCAGAGCATCGACCAGAGGAATGAAAAGCAGAAGTCATTTGGTACTGTGAGTCTATCAGACGGAGATAGATGGTACGCGTATTAGACTTTGTGAAGCTGACATTTCTGGTTTCGTTGTTGTTGAAGAGCGTTGACAGAGTGTATATCGTAAGTTTCTCAAGAACTAAAATTGTAGTTTCGACAGTGATTAAGCTCTAAAATTCGAACTTTTTTGTCACCCTATGACAGTTAAAACTGTAGTTACGGCACTCGGCGTGCTTCGTGTGTGTAATTGTACTCGTGCTCAGTAACCATATCGACACACCTCCGTTTCAAAACAGTAACGTGTCATAACGGATGCGATCTGATGTCTTCCGGTATATGGCGTCTATTTCGAAAGTAAAGTCCGATCGGTCGCGAAATGGAAACCACTGTGAGAATGAAAAATGTTCTGTTTGCTACAGTTACATACACCTTCCAGCTGTTTCTCTACAGCCGCTCCGACTTACAAATTTGTCCTAGCTTTGTACAACCTTTCCACTCCCTCGTCATAGCAGGCAGCCGCCTGTGCTTTCCGTCAATTCTCTACTCTTGTTTACAGCTCGTTGACTGTGCCAAAATGTTGTCTTCAAAGCCAGCGGTTCATGTGAGTAGAGAGGAAACTCAGGGCATCCAGTTACGGGCTGTGTTGTGGGTCATGAAACACTTGCCAACGAAAATGCTGCAGGAGCATCTTCATTGCCCCTGCAGAGTGCCCCTGCAGAGTACAGCCAAGAATTATCATGAAGAAGGAACTGCATGACAATTATGTTACGTGAACTGCATGACAGCAAGCGAAATCTCTCACTTGGCCCTCATACATTGCGGGAGACACAGTTTAGCTAGTACGCTCAGAACTGAAAAGAGCGACGTGGTACGATCGACGGGCATACTAGAAACACTGCCCAACACACGTGTGCAAAGCTTTATCGGATTTTCACTGTGGCTTCCATTTCGCGCCCGATCGGATATTACTTTCCGAATAGCCCTCGCATTTCAAAATTGTTGGATTCTTGATTGTTCGCCAAGAAAAAATCAGACTTGGAGCCATCTCCAGATGGATCCTGATGATTGGAACAAGTCAGTTTGCTGGTGTGTTGTGGAGAACTGAAGTAGTGACCGGGTGGACACCCCAGAATTCTACCTGTCATGATATGATTTGACTTGTATGATTAAATTTCGGAGGAAAAGAGTACCTGTGTTGTACAACGCACGTTTCTGTTAAATTAAGAAAAATTTTTTTCTATTTTTATGAAATGGATAAATGAAATGTTATATATTTGCAGCTAATGCCGTATCTATCTTTCAACTTGCATAGTTTACTGCTTCTATCCAGGTTCGAAACTAGGTTGAGAATTTTGCGTTACGAGTTTTTTTTTGATGGATGGATCGGAAGTCCAGCGCCAAACTCCCTGTTAGGAAGAGGAGAATTTTCTACATAGGAGTCTGCTTTCTTTAGACAATGTTGATTGAACCCGATTTTTGTACATAATTTCATAGATTTGAGTTTTAGCCTCAGAATAGTGGGTACGCTGTTCCAGACCTGGCCGGACGGCAGTATGCCTAAGTTAAGTAACGCTGTTTAGAACTAGAAAAAATTAATACAAGCAGTTAGTACGGATGAAATCACTAACCTTTGTGAATTTTTCGATCAATATGACCTACGCTACATTTATCTGTTGCATATTATTTGGCTAAAATGAAAACTGTATTCGATTTATCGTTTTATACTTTCTTCCCAAGGAGAGTAGATCGGCTAGATTCTTGGGTTTGAAGAAGAATAAAGCTGGTGTGAAGATGATGGACTGCTATTTATTCGGTGGAATAAGCGATACTCAGACGAGATACAGAATATAATTTACTATACACATCTACCACATCGCGTTAGTGAAATATGTTACTCGGTGTTGTAACATTATACATTATTCATGCGAAGAGACAGATATGGACGTACTCGCAACTTTCTCTCCTTCTAGTGTTCACATTGCGGTTGTCAACAGAAGTGTGCAAAAGCCGCGGAGGCCGCACCGCACACGTCGGCTGAACGTCTGCCTCTTAAAGACGTCCAACAAAGAAGCCACAGCGAAGACGGATGTCTTTAATCGAACCGCACGCCCCGTGTTTTAATAACCGGCAAGGCCAGGCGGGGCACGTGCGCCGGGAACAGCTGGCTATTATGCCACGGCCCGGGACCGCCTGTTTATTCAGACACGTTTTCGTGTGCGGCGCTTCTTCCTTAATTACAGTCTCGGTGTTAAGTAACACCGCCTCACCTCGCGTCATCTCTCCACGTTTCCCGGCGCACCTGGCCCGATCGGAGATTAAGAAACAGGCACTCGGGCACTCCTTCTACTGCCCCTTCCCCTCTCTCTCTCTCTCTCTCTCTCTCTCTCTCTCTCTCTCTCTCTCTCTGTGTGTGTGTGTGTGTGTGTGTGTGTGAGAGAGAGAGAGAGAGAGAGAGAGAGAGAGAGAGAGAGAGAGAGGGACGTATCCACGATCCCAGAAGATTCCAGAGTAACCAGCAATATTCCTTTGCATACAATCACGAATTTGTGCAACGTTTTACGATATAGTATCCACAATTCTCCGAATATTATTGATTAATAAGTTATTACGCCTTACCTAGATCTTGTTCTGTACCACTACCTATAAAGTAGCCCCCTTGGCTGCAAGTACACCGATCCCTGTTCTGCCATTCGTGAAATGCATCTTGGAAGTCTTTCTTTGTGATGGTGTTTGATACCCTCGAGTGCGATTCAGATTGAATCTCCTACACTGTATTAAATTTTCGACTCTTCGTCGTTTTCATTTGGAGGAAAAGAAAGGAGTCACACGGAGTGAAGCTAAGTCTAGAGAAGAGGTTGCTAACCTTCCTCAGACTATCACCCCTGAGTGAAATCCGATATTAGTTACTACACCCACCGCCACCCCTCCGCTCCCCCACCATCAACATTAGCACATAACTAAACTTTAGAATGAACAACAATTTTATTCGAACACTTCTATTTTTAAAATGATGAAAGACAAATCATTTATTTTCTGTACGTGTTTTATTATACAAAGGACTAGTCAGTGTCACAGACAGCCGCTTCTGTTTATGTTTTTCCACTCTTTACCCCTGTATTAGAGAAATTGAAAGAATACAAGCTGCCAAGACTTTGTGTATGACAACTGCTACCAATAATAATAATAATAATAGTTCTGTTACAACTATGAAGTAGCCATAGCGCAGTTGCTATTGTGTTATGCTGTCAATTAATTCGTTTATTTGTTGCGAAGTGAACAATGAAGCAATTTCTGACCTACAAGACGGAGAAGACATATTCATGAGATATATTAGGTTTTTGAAAGAGATGCATGGTACGAAATAGAATACATGAATGTATTGGGCGGACGGTTTGAGGAAGTGATGTTCATACATTCGTTTCAATAGCTGTACACATTGTGTCATCCGTTAATGCTAGAATAAAAAAAGTAATTATTGGTAACTTATGTAATCAGTAGTGTAGTTCTACAAAGTAATGATAATAATCATGATCTCTTAATAAGAATTTAGTTTTGTGAGCGAAACACAGTCTAACGCTTTTGTTTTTACCCCTCAGGAAATTTCATTTTACCCCTTATGGGTAATGAAACCCTGGACGGGAACCGCAAGTGTACAGAGTGTTTTCTCCTCACTTATTCTCGCAAACGTCTTACAACATTGAAATAGAACTCCCTCTATATTTTCTCCTCGCTTACTACCACGACTTTTTCTTAACCGTGTGATCAGTGGGGATAAACTACTTACTAACAAGCTCACTAGTGGAGGTACATAGTAGCAATATTATCATTTACATTTCCTATTGTATACGCGTGCTGATAGAAGTAAAACTGAGTGCCTCAATGCCTCAACACGCGACCCAATCTCCACTGTTCTTGCTTTTTTTTCCGTCATGAGCCCTTCGCGAAATGCACGTCAGTTGTAGAAAAATAGTCGGCCAGTTGTCTTCGTATAAGGTTCTCTAAATTTACACAACAGAGTATCGCGGTAACTATGTCGTCTTTCTTCCAACGATTCCCATTTAAGTATCTCGAGCATTTGTGCTGCACTTTCGTGTGGCTGTACTGGCCTGTTTCTAGTCGATCTTCTTTAGCCAAGGTGAACGAGGACTCTTCCATTGGCGACGACTGGTGCTTAGTTTCAAGAACAGAGCATGAACCCAACTTCCATAGCCACTGACAACATTTGAAAGGAAGTATGTGGCCTCTTGAAGCAGTTAAGTTCGCTGCAGACTTCAGTACGCTGCTGCTGATCGTCTTGAAGAAACTGTGGCACAAACTTCGCCGCAATCCCTCACGTTTGACACAATGCGTTCGCAAGTAGACGTAGACCCGTCTACAGGTCCTGGTGAGCCCATCGGTACAGACCGATCGCCGTGTCATCCTCTGCCGATGGCCTCATTGGATGCGGTATAGAGGGGTGTAAGGCCGGTACACCGCTCTCCCAGCCGTTGTCATTTCTCGTGACCTTGAGCTGCTACCACCATCTCAGCTGGCATCACGAGGCTTAGTGCTCCCCGTTCCAGACCTCCCACAGTGGAAAAGTCCCTGGCACTACTCGGAACCGAATCCGATCTCCGCATGGCACTCAGCCGCGCTGACCACTCAGTTAAGGACGTGGACACGTTCACAAGTTTCGCGACTTCTTGCAGAGGTCTTGGTCCGTTTACGATCTTGCAGAATCAGATTCCTCAGTTTCTAAACATTTTCTGGTATGACACTGCAACAACAGTCTACATTCGGGCCGTCTTTGAAACGCTTCTACCAGTTGGAAATACACTCCTGGAAATTGAAATAAGAACACCGTGAATTCATTGTCCCAGGAAGGGGAAACTTTATTGACACATTCCTGGGGTCAGATACATCACATGATCACACTGACAGAACCACAGGCACATAGACACAGGCAACAGAGCATGCACAATGTCGGCACTAGTACAGTGTATATCCACCTTTCGCAGTAATGCAGGCTGCTATTCTCCCATGGAGACGATCGTAGAGATGCTGGATGTAGTCCTGTGGAACGGCTTGCCATGCCATTTCCACCTGGCGCCTCAGTTGGACCAGCGTTCGTGCTGGACGTGCAGACCGCGTGAGACGACGCTTCATCCAGTCCCAAACATGCTCAATGGGGGACAGATCCGGAGATCTTGCTGGCCAGGGTAGTTGACTTACACCTTCTAGAGCACGTTGGGTGGCACGGGATACATGCGGACGTGCATTGTCCTGTTGGAACAGCAAGTTCCCTTGCCGGTCTAGGAATGGTAGAACGATGGGTTCGATGACGGTTTGGATGTACCGTGCACTATTCAGTGTCCCCTCGACGACCATCAGTGGTGTACGGCCAGTGTAGGAGATCGCTCCCCACACCATGATGCCGGGTGTTGGCCCTGTGTGCCTCGGTCGTATGCAGTGCTGATTGTGGCGCTCACCTGCACGGCGCCAAACACGCATACGACCATCATTGGCACCAAGGCAGAAGCGACTCTCATCGCTGAAGACGACACGTCTCCATTCGTCCCTCCATTCACGCCTGTCGCGACACCACTGGAGGCGGGCTGCACGATGTTGGGGCGTGAGCGGAAGACGGCCTAACGGTGTGCGGGACCGTAGCCCAGCTTCATGGAGACGGTTGCGAATGGTCCTCGCCGATACCCCAGGAGCAACAGTGTCCCTAATTTGCTGGGAAGTGGCGGTGCGGTCCCCTACGGCACTGCGTAGGATCCTACGGTCTTGGCGTGCATCCGTGCGTCGCTGCGGTCCGGTCCCAGGTCGACGGGCACGTGCACCTTCCGCCGACCACTGGCGACAACATCGATGTACTGTGGAGACCTCACGCCCCACGTGTTGAGCAATTCGGCGGTACGTCCACCCAGCCTCCCGCATGCCCACTATACGCCCTCGCTCAAAGTCCGTCAACTGCACATACGGTTCACGTCCACGCTGTCGCGGCATGCTACCAGTGTTAAAGACTGCGATGGAGCTCCATATGCCACGGCAAACTGGCTGACACTGACGGCGGCGCTGCACAAATGCTGCGCAGCTAGCGCCATTCGACGGCCAACACCGCGGTTCCTGGTGTGTCCGCTGTGCCGTGCGTGTGATCATTGCTTGTACAGCCCTCTCCCAGTGTCCGGAGCAAGTATGGTGGGTCTGACACACCGGTGTCAATGTGTTCTTTTTTCCATTTCCAGGAGTGTATATGTCGCGCTTCAAAGCGATATCACTAAAAGCTGGCTTCAACGTTTAGCGTGTTTCTGCAGCGGTTTTCTTAGGTTTAGTATATTTATATAGACACGCTCCTGCTTTAGAGCGGTAATCGTAAAACTGCAAATTCACGAAACAGCAACAGCAACTGATGAAACAGGCTCACCAACAACTTACCAAGCCACTCGGTTCGCAGCCGCTTGCCGCACTGATTCAGAAAGAATGTTTGGGGAGACGCCTAGCGGTATTTTAGTGTACTAGTAATCATTTGCGCTCAAATTGAATGTTACGTAATTTTTGGATACCACCTTCATATTAATAAGCCACGTAAGACGCCTGCCGCAAACATAAGTAACGCAATGAGAAGCGAAGGTCAGCAAACGAGAAGGCAGTAGCTGACTCGAGTGCTAATAATCTTTCCAAGTGCAATAAATAAAACTTTCTGTCAGCAGTGTGAAGATAGGCTAAGTATCGGATGTTTATACATTAATTGTACGAAAGTAACTTTTAATTGTGAAGAGGGCAAATAACATACAGAAATGGTTGATACACCACTGAATGCAGTATATCTTAAAGTTTTATTCCCGCCTAACACTGTTAGTTCCCGACGTTCCTGCTACGTGGTATGTGCGAATGAGTTATTCCAAGTCGTCATCGAGTCATATAACGGATCATAAAGTGTGCGGTGTTGCTTATGGTTTCATGAATACAAATCCGCTGCTGCAGTTCAGAGACAATTCAGGACTAAATATCGCAAACCACCATCTCAGAGACAAACTGTTATTGATTGGTGCAACTGTTTCACCGAAGCTGGCTGTGTATCAAAATAGGACGTTGGGTCAGGGTCAGCCAGCAGTCTCTGACATAGCAGTTGGACAAGTTTGGTAGTCTTACATTCATAGCCCGAGTGAATGAATGAGACGTGCCCGCTTAGAATTGAATATGCTTAGTGGTACACGAGCTGAGTTTTTAAAAGAAATGTTTAACAAAATGCGGATTGAAGATGATTTTCTTAATAAAATTGTGTTCAGTAACGAAGCCGGCTTCATATCTGCGTCAAGTGAATCAGCATAATCTTTGGATGTACTCGTACAGTACTCGCCTAACGTAAACGTTTTTTGCACTGTTAGTTATAATAAGATTAACGGTCCTTTCTTTTTTTCTGAGTCAAGTGTAACTGGCATAGCGTACCTGGATGTGCTTGAACTTTAGCTTATGGCCCAATTACTATAGCTTATGGGCAGTGTGTTTATTTTCCAGCAAGATGGCGCACCACGTTATTATCGTCGTGAAGCCGTCGCGTATCTCCGTAGGAATGTACCGACTTGGACTGGACGTGGTGGAACAATATCCTGGCCACCTCGATAGTTTATTTAACCCCCGATGGACTTCTACGTTTTGAGCTACAGAAAAAAGACAGTGTTATTGCTCCTTCGCTTCCGGCAAACGTCGACGAGCTGCGCCGACTGATAACAAAAACAGTTGCCACCACATATCAAGACCTCCTTCATAGGATTTAGAAGGAAACTGATTATAGATGGGGCATTTACCGTGTTACAAAACGTAGCCAAATGGAACATTGATATATTACATTGCATTGAAGATATATTGCATTCATTGTTGTATCAAACATTTCTCTAACTTATTTACCATTTTCACAATTAAAATTTCCGTTTATATAACTGATTAATACATACCATGTACTATACTGTATTACATCATGTAGCACTGTTGGTGGTGGTGTGCTGTTGCCTTATTCCGACCTATGAAGTGACTTGCCGTGACCTTCCAGTTTAACGTGGAAGTCGGACGAGAGCAGAAGTTGGAATTTTTTACAGAGCCGGAGCTTTTCACAGCTGAAACTCACGATTAGTGTCAGGAGATCCTGCTACAGGGGAAGGGGGGGGGCGGCGGCGGCGGAGGAGTATCGAATTTCAAACCAACATATCGAAAGCCAAATTTCATATGTCAGCAAAGTAATGCTTACGTAACGCAACGTTGTGTGGACGAGAAACAGACAGACAGGATAAATGTCCTTCGCCAGTGCGTGCTTGAGCTCCGTCTCAAATGAACTCGTGGTTGCTGGGACCTTCAAATTTAAACACCTCTAGTACTAACATCTTCATAATCATTTGCTATCAGTAACAGCAGTTTTCCGTTTCGTCAGAATCGCAATGTAGTATTAGCAAGGATGATCGGAAAACAGTCCAGGGTGGGAATGGGGAGTGACAAGTGGTCTAGCACAAACTTCACATTTTCCACTCGCTCCGTCACACATCTGACAAGTTCTCCGAGGAGTGGTGACCTTGAGCGACCGAAGCATCTGATACATTATTCAGAAGCATTCCGAAGGAAAAAGCGTCCTATAACTCCACGTCGACCCGATCTCTGCAGCTATACAACGTGGGGTTCCTGTTGACCTGTAACATTTGCAGCAAAGCAGTTGTGTTCCATCGGCCGTCCATCACTGACCTCCCCAACGCGGAACTCCTGACAGGCAGTGTTCTCCGCCTGGCACCATCGATTGCAGCGCCTGCGCATTCCCAGTGCTATTATAGCTGTCTGTCGGCTATTGGAGAAATTCCGCTGTTCGGATACGCTAAAATTGTTTGACATATACAGTAGATGTTGGCTCCGAATCAAATGGGTACATGGTTTGTTTTAGCGTTTAGGTAACATAGCCGGCGAATAAAATAAGAATAAAATGAAGCAATTAATTCCTTAATAGCTTTTAGGGTTTGAGTTCTCATATTGCCACTAGACAGGGATGACTTGCAACAACTTAAGAATCTGGAGAAATAAAGAGCGCCGTGTAATCATAATTTGCACACATCTCTTAAATAATAACAACGGCGACACTTCGTCGCATACTTATCGCAATAGGTTCATTTTCGGGAGGGCGCGATTAAAAACTCTCTCTGCGAATTCTTTACATGGATTAAGTTGAATACCGGGATGGCTCCTTTGTGAAGTGAAATGCTAACTTCCTTCACTATTGACTTTTGTGTTTGACTACCTCGTTGACGCGACGTTAAACCACTGTCTTTGTTGGCGGCGACGAAGACAAAAGTGGAATCATTAGTGGCGTTAGTCATTTGGTTTTACTAACTACAGCACAGATTATTTTTAGCAATGCATTGTTCGAGTATATATTGGGGTTGATTTTTGAGCGGCGTAGTCGTGTCTGAATAACACATTTCCGGGATATACACTGAAGAGCCAAAGAAAGTGGTACACCTGCCTAATATCGTGTAGGGCCCCCGCGTGAACGCAGAAGTGCCGCAACACGACGTGGCATGGACTCGACTAATGTCTGAAGTAGTGCTGGAGGGAATTGACACCACGAATCCTGCAGGGCTTTCCATAAATCCGTAAGAGTACGAGGGGGTGGAGTTCTCTTGTGAATAGCACGTTGCAGGGCATCCTAGATATGCTCAGTTATGTTCATGTCTGGGGAGTTTGGTGGCTCGCGGAAGTGTTTAAACTCAGAAGAGTGTTTCTGGAGCCATTCTGTAGCGATTCTGGACGTGTGGGATGTCGCATTGCCCTATTGGAATTTCCCAAGTCCGTCGGAATGCACAAAGGACATGACTGGATGCAGGTGATCAGAAAGGATGCTCACATACGTGTCGCCTGTCAGTGTCTTAACTAGACGTATCAGGGGTCTTATATCACTCCAACTGCACACGCCCCGCACCATTACAGAGCCTCCACTAGCTTGAACGGCCCCTGCTGATGTGCAGGGTCCATGGATTCATCATGATGTTGTCTCCATACTCGTATACGTCCATCTGGTCGATACAATTTGAAACGATATTCGTCCGACCAGGCAACATGTTTCCAGTCATCAACAGTCCCATGTCGGTGTTGACGGGCCCAGGCTAGGCGTAAAGCTTTGTGTCGTGCAGTCATCAAGGGTACAAGAGTGGTTCGCACGCTGACACTTTTTGATGGCCCAGCATTGAAATCTACCGCAACTTGCAAAAGGATTGCACTTCTATCACGTTGAACGATTCTCTTCAGTCGTCGTTGGTCGGATCTCTTTCCGGCTGCAGCGATGTCGGAGAATTGATGTTTTACTGGATTCCTGATATTCGCGATACACTAGTGAAGTGGTCATACGGTAAAATCCCGACTTCATGGCTACCTCGGAGATGCTGTGTCCCATCGCTCGTGCGCCGTCTATAACACCACGTTCAAACTCAATTAAATCTTGATAACCTGCCATTGTAGCAGTAATAACCAATCTGCGCCAGACACTTGTTGTTTTATATAGGCGTTGCGGACCACAGCACCGTATTCTGCCTGTTTACATATCCATATTTGAATACGCATGCGTATATAACCAGTTTCTTTGGCGCTTCAGGTATTTCTGGGATACAAATTGTAAGATTCAGGTCATTTTTCAAAATATTCCCGAACTTGGAGTCACAGGAAGACTTCGATGGTGCGATAAATGGAGCCTGTGACGACGTTGTCGTTAGATAAGTCATTGTAGGGATATTGGATCGGTCGGCGATGCGCAGGTATCTGAAGCACTGCAGTTCCGTACAGCAAGTACATACGTATTTAGTAGCGATTCCTTATCTTTCTTGCCATTCTGTACATGATTTTCGCTAACGGAAGTTGAATATATCAGGTCATGAGTGGTCTGAGGGACGTAATACACTGACTGATGAACCCTTTGCTCGATCCCTTTGGAGCTTAGAGGAACACACACACACGGTACACATAATCAGACTGTGCGTTGACTCTGTGCATGAGGGACATCTTCCACATTTTCCAAAGGTCCTAGCGGATTTGCTATTTGTAAACTAGGATTTTCAAAACTAAGCTTACCATAAGACTTACGGCAGTGAGACTGGATTTCTAATTAAAAAACCGTTTCAGATCTTGGGATGCAATGGAGTGATGAGTCTCGTAGCTAGGCGAATGAATAGCAGGTGGACCAGGGAAGCTTTTGCTGGATTGCTAGAGACACGAAACTACATATATAACGACCTAATGGAAATGAATATGAGAAGCGTTGATGCGAATAGTTGAATTGTGTTCGAGAGGGCGGCGGTTCAAATGTTCTTCCTCTTTCCTCCCCAATCCGACGTTGTACTCCGTACCTAATGAACTTGACAGTTTGACGTTAAACTTTAATTTTCCTTTCTTCCCTGTCGAATAGTTAAAGACCATAATTCATGGAAATGTCTATAGGTGGACTTCACTCACCAGTGGGTGTGAGATGGTTGATAGTTGTGATTATCGGTCATTCTGTTTCAGGGCAATCTGATCTATGTTTTCCTAAATCACTGCAGGGAAATGCCGGTGTGGTACTTTCTACACGGTCACCGCTGATCATCTACTCACTTCTTATTAAACACGTGCATATTAATATTTTGCCGCGTGGAGTGTCCGAGCGGTGTGAGGTGCCCTGTCACGGAATGCGCGGCCACTCCCACCGAAGGTTTGAGTCCTCCCTCGGGCGTGTGTGTGTGTGTGTGTGTGTGTGTGTGTGTGTGTGTGTGTGTGTGTGTGTGTTGTTCCTAGCATAAGTTAGTTCAAGTAGTGTGTAAGACTAGGGATCGATGACCTCAGCAGTTTGGATGACCTCAGCAGGTTGGAAATTCACACACATTTGAACATATATTAATATTTTTGTATACGACTTATGCCTTGCTTGTAGTAAGTTGACGGATCTCATGTCAGTGTAAAATCATCCTTGATGAAATAAGTTACTGTTAATGATGATTGTGATTCGAATGGCACTAATGCAATGAAACATCTCGAAGTCTGTGGCTAAACAGTTTGCAAGTTCCGTTGACGAGTTCGTAATTACAGGCCAATAGGGATCGTAAAGTTTACTAAGGAGAGCGGCCGCGCACTTTTCTGAAGAATCATCTTGACAGTTGCCTTAAGTAATTTAATAAAAAGTGGGAAAATCCAAACACTGAGGCACAAGGATGATTCGATCATCACGTTTCTCAAATCCAAGTCTGGTGCCTTACCAGACAGGGATGGGAAAAACCGACCGGTTAAAACCGATGCCGGCTTTATAGGTCTAAATAATCGGTATTTTTAGGTATTTCTTTGGCCTCGGTTGTAACAGGTGTTTTTTACAAATAACCGGGTAAAAAAAATATAAGTTAGCCATAATAGCAGTGGTAAAATGTTTTGTTTGTAAATAAACCTCTTTTTAAAAACGAGTTAATTTTTATTTGTAAAATTTCCATTGCTTTGAAGTATTGCGTTATAATAGGAAAAACGATCAGTGCTATTTTAATAACACCGAAAGAAACGAGTATGAATTGGTACGTTGTTGCTGAGACAGTACTGTACGTGTTACTACTTCTCGTGGCCTATTAGGTGGTACGTGCAACACCTGCCGCATCTGGTCTGTATCACAGTTTCTCGCTGTCGTCGTCGGACATCGGCTCTATTGCAGGATGGCACCATCCTTAGGCTGGAAGCATTTTACAAAGTGCGGTGTCAGTGAAGTACAATGTCCATTTGTTTTACAAGAGCCACAACAGACTTGTCATAATATGGGGAGAAAACTTAACGATCCATTTATAGTTTGTTAAAAACACAAAGTTGCTGACCTGCTGTCTGTGTCTACATGATATACCTTCATCTGTTTGTAGCCCTTGAAAATGGGCAAATTAACGCGAAAAGTAGTACTTCAATCTCAGTTTTCACCCTTCAGCACTGACTATTCGTAATGCCCAAATAATGGTATGATACTTGACTAAAACTTGATTTTTGAGCAGAGTTTCAAAAAATTTGGAGTCAGTAGGAGAATATAAGTTTTTATTATAGTATTCACTTATCACTTTTCGAGAAAAGCGGCGATCGGTGGACTGACAAAGTTTTCTTTCATTTGCCTATTTAATTCAGTACTTTGATTCCGTGTATCCTGAGACTGAGGGAGCGAAAATTTTCCAGTCTTTGCTCTATTTCTACGTTTATTACAGGAAGTTATGTCCGCCCCCGGTAGCTGAGTGGTCAGCGCGACAGACTGTCAATCCTAACGGCCCGGGTTCGATCCCCGGCTGGGTCGGAGATTTTCTCCGCTCAGGGACTGGGTGTTGTGTTTTGTCCTAATTATCATCATTTCATCCCCATCGACGCGCAAGTCGCCGAAGTGGCGTCAAATCGATAGACTTGCAGCCGGCGAACGGTCTACCCGACGGGAGGCCATAGTCACACGACATTGTTGTTGCACAGAAAGTTATAGGAATAAAGAGCTGAAAATCGGTTGTTTTGAGCGATTGTAACAGTTGGGTTAAACTTGTGTAAAAAAAAAAGACATAACCGAAAACTGGTTATTTCGACGGTAACCGCCATCTCTACTCTGCTGTGGAGCACCACGTGACTTAATCTGCCTTCCTGAAGACAAGATTTCCACATTTGTTTAGAAAGTGAGACTCGGTGGGCGTCTGCGATATAATTTGCGACGCATCGGTGTTCCCCGTCTGAAACATTCTGAACTAGGTTGGTGTATCCGTGTGCGAGTCGGAGTCCGTACACAGAGAAGCGGAAGCGACGATGAGAAACGAACGTAAGCTGCAAAGTTTGAGTATAGACGCCGTGGTGGCTGGTGCTGTAGGTAAACACTGGCGGCTCGCATACGTAAACGCATCTGCCGGAAGGCGAAGATATTCCTGCCGCTGCGATGGGAGCAGACCGCTGCCCGCCCTCTTGGACGGCGGCCAACCTGCCGGCTGCTGCGTTTCCCCATGAAGTGTGCGCCTCGCAGGGTAGCAGTCGCCGGGGCAGGCTGCTCCAATCGACGTGTCAGGGAGAAGTTAGCTGGTGCTCCGGACATTTCTGGACACAGGCGCTTCCTTGTCTTGTTCATAAATTGTGAGGAAAGGTGACGATGAGCCCGCTGGGTGCAAATTGCCCGGCCAGCTTTTAACACCAATTAGGGCGAAGCGCCGAGTGGGCGTTCCTCGGCTTACCGCCGGGTCGGCTTACTACTACGTGCTTCCTGTGTCGCAGGACACGCTGTTGGTTCCATTTTGCTATTGCAGTTTAAGAAATAGCTTTTACGGGTGCCGAAAAATTTTCTAGCACTCAAACGGGCAAAGTAACTAAAAAGACCCAATTCCGCTGCATGATGGAAACATTCTTACCCATATAAACTTGAGACTGGTTAAGTTTTTTTGACGGATCCTACACACTTTTGCATAGTATTTTCTGTAAATAATGCTGCACGGCTTCAAAGTATTTAAAGATCGTCGTCATGGAACCACCAAAAAAACTGTTTCCGTTTGCCTACGGAACCACGATGGTAACCAGGCGGGTGCCTATTCGTCAGAATCAAATCGACGGCCGCGAATGGGCTGCAAAAATATGGAAATCGCTTGAGGAGAGATCGGAACTGTATGGAGGGTGTGTAACGGCAGCGAAGTCGACACAACCTTGGCGAAATGTGAGCCTGCCCGCAGAAGGTTCGGTGGTACGCCCTTACACATCGTCCATACCGTTCCGATCTCTCCCCATGACGGCTCCTCCCGTCGGAGGTTCGAGTCCTCTCTCGAGCATGGCTCTGTGTGTTGTCTTTAGCGTAAGCTAGTTTGTTAGGTTAAGCAGTGCGTACGCCTAGGGAGCGATGACCTTAACAGTCTGGTGCCATAGGAACTTACCACCAATTTTTCTCTCTCCATGAAACCAGATGGTAGTTATAAGAGTCGAGGGGCATGAAAGGGAAACAGAGGTTGGGAAGGGAGTGAGACAGGATTGTAGCCTCTCTCCGATGTTATTCAATCTCTATATTGAGCAAGCAGTGAAGGAAACAAAAGAAAAAATTGGAGTAGGTATTAAAATCCATTGAAAAGAAATAAAAACTTTGAGGTTCGTCGATGACATTGTAATTCTGTCAGAGACAGCAAAGGACTACGATGGCCAGCTGAACGGAATGGACAGCATCTTGAAAGGAGGCTATAAGATGAACATCAACAAAAGTAAAACGAGGATAATGGAATGTAGTCGAATTAAGTCGGGCGATGCTGAGGGAATTAGATTAGGAAATGAGACACTTAAAATAGTAAAGGAGTTTTGCTATTTGGGGAGCAAAATAACTGATGATGGTCGAAGTAGAGAGGATATAAAATGTAGACTGGCAATGGCAAGGAAAGCGTTTCTGAAGAAGAGAAATTTGTTAACATCGAGTATAGATTTAAGTGTCAGCAAGTCGTTTCTGAAAGTATTTGTATGGAGTGTAGCCATGTACGGAAGTGAAACATGGAAGATAAATAGTTTGGACAAGAAGAGAATAGAAGCTTTTGAAATGTGGTGCTACAGAAGAATGCTGAAGATTAGATGGGTAGATCACATAACTAATGAGGAGGTATTGAATAGAACTGCGGAGAAGAGGAGTTTGTGGCACAACTTGACTAGAAGAAGGGATCGGTTGGTAGGACATGTTCTGAGACATCAAGGGATCCACAGTTTGGTATTGGAGGGCAGCGTGGAGGGTAAAAATCGTAGAGGGAGACCAAGAGATGAATACACAAAGCAAATTCAGAAGGATGTAGGTTGCAGTAAGTGCTGGGAGATGAAGAAGCTTGCACAGGATAGAGTAGCATGGAGAGCTGCATCAAACCAATCTCAGGACTGAAGACCACAACAACAACATGAGATTTCTATATTTTTGCATCCCATTCGCGGCTGTCGATTTGCTTCGAAGAGGTACTCGCTTGGATATCAACATGGTTCCGTAAGGAATCACAAACCTTTTTCCATGAATGCATTGACCATCTTGTCTCAGTGGGATAAATATATTAACAGTTATGGCGATTGCTTTTTAAATAACAGTTTACCTACCTTTCCATCTGTCTCTTTTTTCATCTGCCTGCCCCTTACTACAAAACCGTCAGATCACTTAATAAAGTTTCCTTATTACTCCGTTTCGTCTACATTTGTCAGTGAGGTTTTTTTAATGTCGTTTAGCAAATTCTAAATCTTTTGATATCTGACGCTGGCAGTAGCCGATACACCGTTACAAATAAACAAATTTTACTAAGCGATCTACATGGTTTTATTCACATAATATTCACAGTGATCACGATTTCAAACAGGAAATTTTTTTTTCCCTTTATTAAGAAATTTGTTTCTACATCGAGAAAACATCCTTAACATGTAGAGTTAATCCGTGACATGAATATGGTCATTTTCCCCACCACATGTTGTCCGTGAATTAACGTACAACAGCATTTCGTAGTTCCATGACGCCTTTCTTTATTTAAATAATATTTTTTCCGTATTTGGCAAGAACTGTTTATATTACTAAAATTTCGGTCGATATGCCACTGTAAGGCATAAGATTCGATATCACACTACAGCACAGAAAAACGTAAAATACAGCAGCGTCCTTGTAGGGCTGTGTTGCTGCGGGTAGTAATGGAATAGACTGTCGTTATCAATGGCACTGGTGATATAATGCGTAAACTTGTGTTAGTTACATTCAGGTTGGAGTACGGTGTGCAAAGTGGGTCAGCGAGGACCTGCATTACAAGAAACCGACGTTTTTTAGTTACATACTACATCACATCACATATTGTGTCATACTTGCAGTACATTTAAGTATACTGGTTTCTGCTAGTTTCAGTAATATCGTGATACGTTCTTAAATGTACTGACGGATAAAAATTCTCAAGACAAAAAAACAATTAACGTAGAGTAATGAAACTTCGGGAATACATTTGTGTAGGCAACATATTTAAGTGATTAACATTGCAAGATTACAGGTTAATATAAGTGCGAGACGAGTCATTGCTGCCGCGTGGGGTAGCCGAGCGGTCTCAGGCGTCTTGTAACGGTCTGCGCGGCTTCCCCTGTGGGAGGTTCGAATCCTCCCTCGGGCATGGGTCTGTGTGTGTGTGTCGTCCTTAGCTTAAGTTAGTTTAAGTAGTGTGTAAGCTTAGGGACCGGTGACCTCAGCAGTTTGGTCCCATAAGACCTTACCACAAACTTCCAAGTCACTGCAAATGTGAAATGCTGGTACATTAATAACCGGTGTAACCGCCAGAATGTTGAATACAAGCATGTAAACGTGCGTGCATTGTGCTGTACAGGTTCCGGATGTCAGTTTGTGGGTTGGAATTCCATGCCTGTTGCACTTGGTCCGTCAAAGAAGGGACAATTAACGCTGTTTGTGGATGACACAGGAGTTTACACCCGATGATGTCCCACATGTTTTCAATTGGAGACAGATCTAGCGACCTAGCAGGCCAAGGAAATACGTCGACACTCTGTAGAGAAAGTCGGGTTACAACACCGTCATGTGGGCGAGCGTTATCCATTTGGAAGACACCCTCCTGAATTGCTGTTCATGAATAGAAGCACAACAGACTGAATCACCAGGTTGCCAGGTCTTTCTGCAGTATCGCAGAAGGAACACCCGGCTTTTCGTAGCCATATTGCACGGTTTCGTTGAAACTCTTTTCTTGGCCAACATCAACTCGCCACGTCGAGCCTCTGACGTGACTAACGCTCACGACCGTTCCAGCGTGTACTTAAAACCTATCTGCGTCTTCACAGTGGCGCTACTAGGGCCACTGTTATGCGACTGGTGCGAAATTTGGATAGACACCATATTTGAGGTGTAGAAACATGCCTACCAACTTTCTTTTATGTCTCACAACTCCTCCTTGGTGTTGCGATTTTTTTTGCGTCAGTGTTAAAATAAAGCTTATGCATTTTGGGAATGAAGGAATAAGGATTACGATTCTCATATAAAATGGGAAATCCAGGATGGAATGACAACATTATGAAAATGATATACTGCAGAGACGACGTTGGGTTGCAAACATGCATAACGAAAGACTGCTATACGTTTATCTTTCGGCCAAAAGGCTTTCTTCTGAAATAGAAAACACACACATATCTGCAACTCTGGAACACCTCCGGTTTTCTGGCCACAGCGGCCAGAGGCAGTGGTCATGTGTTTGAGAGATGGGCTTGTTTGAATGTGTTTTCAACTTCAGGAGGATGTCTTTTTGCCGAAAGCTAAAGTGTGCAGCAGTATTTCGTTGCGCGTGTTCGTAATTCAATGTCTTCTCTTTACGCCGAGTAGAAATCTGTTTTTCTCATAATTCATATGTATCCTCCCCCCCCCCCCCCCAATTATGCAACAATTAACCTGTGTTCCCAATAGAGAATATTTTTGGCCTGACTGTACTTAATTTTTTTTAAAAATTTTGTTCTTACAAGACATTTTCAAAGGGAATGTGACCGTGACTGGTGAATGTGGTAAAGTGAAAGAGGGTGAGGTTGATGGTGGTGGTGGTGGTGGTGGTGGTGGTGGTGGTGGTGACGATGACGAAAAGGAAGAGTTTCACTCTACGTCTACCCACAATTTTGGGAAACCACCAGTGGTGTGCCTAGAAGAAGATACTTTTTAGCTGTACCCGACGCTTTCTATTATGTTCTACTCATTCATGGAAGCAGAAAGGTTGACTGGAGCTGAATGAATACACCCAGAATCAACCGTCGCCGAAACGTTGGTTTCTCCAGTATAGTTTTTTTTACGTTGTGACGCGATACCATACTTATAACTTTTCGGTATGTTCATTAAGAGGCGGATGGAAAAGACTGTGTGCAGTAAGAGACTGAGTGCGACTTAAGACACTTGTATTGTCCGCCTGCGTCAACTCGACTTCGGTTTCGCTCCAAGTGAAGCGAGTGCGTTTCTGGATGTGACCTGGATCTTGTTAAAGACGCTTGCCACGGCGCGCACGCGAGACCCGTGTCAGCCTTGCGAGGCTGCCCCGACTGCCCGCACCGCGGGACAAGAGCCCGTCTTGGCGACCAGTGTCGGGTTTCACGTATCCGCATGCGGGTGCCGGCACCGCTCGCCGCTCCTACGTCCTGTACAAACACTGCCTTGTCACACTCCTTCCATTATTATGAAAGGCGACCGTGAAAACTGTGTCAGTTGTGATACACGAGTTGGCATGACATAAATGAGCTTTCCGATTGGGTGTAATGTTGTTCAAATCCTTTACAACGAATGTCGCCATAACGACGTCTTTGTCATTTATGAAAAAAGCAGGTTGCAATTTTTGGTAACGTTTAGACAACGATTAATCGACATATTCAGTGTGTCGAATAGGAAAGCAGAAAGGAACGGGGGGGGAGAGGGAGGGAAGGAGGGGGAGGGAGAGGGGGAGAGAGAGAGAGAGAGAGAGAGAGAGAGAGAGTGCAATGAAGGAACTGCACATGAGTCCTGTTCAAAGATAAAGTTTGACAATTGGCTAAAGCGATTTAGAAAAAAATAAAATTGTAAAAAACACGTTCAGGAAATGGTATGATCCCTGGGGTTATTTTTTAGCTGACCGTTTCCAGTGTCGTAACCACTGAATGATCCCGCCTTGTGCAAAGAGGCGATGTGAAATCGTTTGCTGTTAAAACTCCTTGTTTGGTATTTCGTCTCCTTTCTTAACTAACAAAACAATGGTGTGTCTGGAAGTGTATGAATTAGGAGATTTTATGTACTGGCAGAATTCTAATAGTACAGATTAGAAACAAAGACGGAAAGCCCATTCTGATGATCCTATCTGGTGTAGGATGACACTTTGTAAATTGCCATAGCGCGCTAAATGCAGTTTTTTGTCTTCACAAGATGAGCACTCACTGTCAGACCTGATCGCTTAATGTATCATCCGGTAAATATCACGTAACACATACTTAGGTCAAACATATTCAGTAACCTCTCAAGCGTAAGCATATGAAGTGGAACAATTCTAGGGTAGCATTGTAGGAAAGACTGAGAACTGATATTATATAAAATTATGACCTTACTCAAACTCCTATACGGCAGCGAAACTTGGAAGAGAAAAGCCAAGAATACACGAAGGCTCAGTCTGCTGTAATTTCTCAGGGAAAATAAAGGATCTGCAGTAGTAAAGAGGCTCGTAATTGACAAAATCCGCGAAGAATGAAACTCTTCGTCTTGAATATTACCTATCTGACTCAAATTTGCATTCACATTTATTTTATTTACTGTCAAAATTAAAACAGGATATACTTCTACGTGTAAACTCAGCAAGTCACATTATGGCGTGTGACCTATTGTACTTCTGGCGTCACTGTTACCCCCCTCCCCCAATACCGTATTCCACTCGCGAATAATGAGTGGGAAGAATCACTGGCGGTAAGCCTCCGTATAACTCCAATGTCTCTGACTTCCCTCTCGTGCTCATTTCACGAGATGCCTGTGGCAGGAAGTAATATGTTCCCGACTGTTGTTCGAACGAACACTTTCGGTATCAGTTTTAGTAAACCACTATCCCAGAACCCGGTACCATTTGCAGGGTGTCTACCTTACGACTTCCAGGGGAAACAAAAATTTGATTTTTAATATTTCGCGTCATTATTGGCCGAATTTAAAAATTTAAGATGCTGTCATAATCTACTCATTAAGAGAGATAATCTTATGTCAAAAGTTGAGCACAATATGGCACTTCGTGAATAGCACATAATTCGACAAAGCACAACAAATTCAGCGTTGTGGGAGATGTTCGTTGATGTGACTACGTACGAGGTCATGCCAATGTAGCGGGGCTCAGTCCTGCTGAAAATGAAGACTGGTACTACTACTTCTTCTGTCAAATGAGGCAACACACACACACACACACACACACACACACACACACACACACACACACACACACACACAGAGAGAGAGAGAGAGAGAGAGAGAGAGAGAGAGAGAGAGAGAGAGAGAGAGAGAGAGAGAGAGAGAGCATATCGAGATTGGTTAAGTCTGTAACGGCAATTCTGCTAAGAAGGAAGGTCCAAAATTTCTGCGATTGGTTATGGAGCAGAAGACATTAAGTTTCGGAGTATCAAGTTCATGTTCCAGAGAGGCAAGGGGTTCTCAGATTATGCATGTTCACTGAAATTCTCGAATTATGCTTGTTCACTTCGGCACTTACGTAAAATGTAGGTTCCTGATACATCACAAGTGTCCCTGCGAAACCATTAGTATCCATCCGTGCTTCAAAGTCAATGCATAATTGTCTGAATTTTGGTTTTATCGGCTGGTTTTAGCGCCTGTAACATTTAGATTCTGTTCATCTTGATCTGCATACCCTTCTGAAACACTCGACGTGTGGATTTTTGTGGAGTTTCTTTCGTTGCTCGTACGAATGTTTTCCACCACTTCATTTTCTGCCGATGCCACCATTTTGAATACTAACGCCAGCGATGACCAACAACGGCGTGATTTGTGAGAGTTAACCTTCAGTTTTTTTGTGCATTTCTGAAATAAAGTCATTACTGTAGTCGCAGAAAAACTTTGTCACATTCGTTTAATTTCCACCTGTATGTGTAATGTAAAAGTAAGGGCCCTAATTTGGGATACTCAAAACGTTACCTCTAGATCTGTCGATTTCCAAAGACAAGTCTGTCGTTGTCCTCGGCAGCAATCAAAGGCGTTCTGGCGGTGATTCAGCCGTGTCAGCCCGCACAGTACTTGTCTTTATAAGGCGCCCGGCTCGCCTGTAATTTGACGCACGGCCGTGGCCGCAATGTCCTTGTGCGGAGGCCGTCTGAAAATTGCTCTGTCCGAAACACCTGCGGCGAGAGCTCTTTATGGAATTAAAATCCTTCTCCGGACGCAATAATAAGCGGCAAAAAGGCCGCGCCGCACGAAACAGCCCGTTAACCGGGTCAGTGCTATCATCCATCACGGTTAGCTGCGACACGCCCCCAGCTCCAAGGCGCAACCCTTCCTGCCTGCCAGCCAAGCGCTGCTTCTGCGGAGGGTCTGTATCTCTTCCCGGTGGTCCTTCTTCTTGCGAACTTGGTTTTGCAGGTTGCCTGAGCCACATGTTTCGCAAGTGTTGAGTTCGGTGCGTCTTAGACTGCAGGCGCGATCCCTGCTTCGTGGCGTTGACACAGTTGTTCCTTGGAATAAGAGAGACCCATTAGTGCTAAGTAAATTTAGTTCATCTGTTCTTTCTGTCACTGTCCGACAAAATGCAGAGAAACTTACCGAATTATCGGCCTCGCAGGGGCTCCACAATCATTGTGCACCAGCAGGGTTATTGGAGGAACACAGCAGCCACATGGATATGCGAGCACGTGCGTCGAGCAGATGCCGCCCTGAACATCAATTGAGTGTCGCTCCATTTCACCTACATTTCTATTGTCCATGCAGGAAAACACATGAAAATTCCTTCATTTCAGCGTAGTTCATGCAACAGAACTGTCTAGGGCAGGAAAGGGGCGGTGCTGGTTTAACCATGAAATTACTTTGAAGGACTTTTCCAGAACGTACGTATTTACGTACTGCACTGCTGACCATTAAAATTGCAACACCAAGGACACCAAACAACTGGATTTTACTTATTGTGTGTATACAATATAGTGGGAATAGGTAATTAAGTTTATATGTAATTTGTAGCACATTCGGGGGTGTACAGGGGGTTAATCTTGGTATATAGAGCGGCAATCTCTGGCGCGGCTTCTCACGCACCGACACAGTAACATTACACACTGTCATGTCACTCGCTACAGTTCCGAGCCGTGTAGCGGCAGAGGGCTGCAAATGTATAGTCATCAAGAATACAGATGTAGAATGATAACAACGTTTGTTTTTATATAAAAATCTTAGAGTTTTCACATAAATAATTCAGAACCATTGGTTTTCAGCACGTTCTCGTACTCACACAATGCGATGCGCTCCTCATATTCACAAGTCCGATACTACCAGGCATTTTCTTACATTTGTCGGAGTTTATAGAGACCTGCCATTCAGTACACCAAATGGAAATTCTGTCAAAATTTCTCCACATTTCCTTGCGATCGCCCATCGAAGATACTTTTCTTGAATCACCTATAGGTGAGTCTAGGGGTGCTTCCTTTAATGCACTTGCGAATAATTGCCTCGCATCTTTGTTAGAGTTAGTGCTGCGTCTCAGATGACCTAGATGTCGACGGGTCACTTTACAAATGCTTCGCTTCTGGAGTGCCACCAGGATTCTGAATCTACCTACATGTGTAAGAAGAATATCGTGAACGTCTTGACGACTGCAATTTCCTCTCTTCCTGAATTTATACATCCTAAATCCCATCTTCGTAGAGGAGCGAGCAAAGAGCAACGCCGTCTGTAAAGCGACAGACGTGCCTTTGGCAGGTAGCGCCCGCACTGGGGAAAGGGGTCAGTGTCACCGCCGCCAGCTGGTACACCTCTGACGTTGCCATCTGCCACTACAACTTGCCCTAAATCCTCTGTCCCCCCATTGTGAACCACCGCACATAGCTTTCGCGTATGAGGAAGAGCAGGATTTTTTTCCCGGACCTCTTGATGTGAAGCATGTGGGCAATGATGTAACAGATTTCTATGTTAATGTTGTTTTTGTAAATCTTCCCGGGACCAAAGCAGTAGTGGCGGTCGACTCTGAAGTAAGTGATTCAAATCGTGGCGTTGGAAAAAAGTATGTTCACATCAGGCTTCCGCCGGGAAGTGAAATAAAGAGAACGGCGTACAGTTTGTGATCACGACCATAGCACGTCAAATATCCAAGATTAAATTACGAATCTTGCGGACTGTGACAGTATTTAGATTCCGATATAGTTTAGGAGAACCTTACGTGTAGATTAAACTATTAGAGTAGGTTTCTTATATGTGGCTTTTGAATTCAAAAATGGTTCAAGTGGCTCTGAGCACTATGGGACTTAACTTCTGAGGTCATCAGTCCCCTAGAACTTAGAACTACTTAAACCTACCTAACCTAAGGACATCACACATATCTATGCCCGAGGCAGGATTCGAACCTGCGACCGAAGCGGTCGCGCGGTTCCAGACTGTAGCGCCTAGTACCGCTCCGCCAGCCCGGCCGGCGCTTTTGAGTTACTGGTGAGGGATAACACTGAATGTTTTTTCTAAATTGATTTTCAGGGGATCTACTGCTGTCTGATCCTTTGATTTGCTCTGCTTCTTCGTAAATAGTCATCAACGAGAAAAGTAGTGTACGAACTGAAAAGTGTGAAAACCTGCAATACGCTGTGGTGGTGAACAGGACTTTTCTAAAAAGTGATTAAAGAAGAATATAAGCGGCAGAAATGACGTACCTAAAATCTGTTAGGTTTAACAGACCAAATTAGAAGTATTGATATAGAACAATCACTTGATGTTAAGCACGTCTCCCCTTGACTTCGGATTGGGACTTCACCCAACATTTGATAATAATAATAATAATAATAATAATAATAATAATAATAATAATAATAAAAATTTGGTGATTGTGGACTTTCACCAAACATAACAGACATGGAACACTTCTGGAGCAACATATGGTCAAACCCGGTACAACATAACAGACATGCACGGTGGATACAAGCAGAAACAGACACATACAAGATGATACCACAAATGCCTGAAGTGATAATTTTGCAACATGAAGTCACCCTAGCAATTCTACGCACAATTGGAAAGCCCCTGGAAAAGATAAAATAGCAAATTTCTGGCTAAAGCAGTTCACCTCAACACATTCACATCTAACTAAATTATTTAACAGTTACATTGCAGACCCATACACATTCACTGATACACTTACACATGGAATAACTTATCTGAAACCTAAAGATCAAGCAGACCCAGCAAACCCAGCAAAATATCGCCCCATAACATACCTACCAACAATATACAAAATATTAACTTCAGTCATTACACAGAAATTAATGACACATACAACACAGAACAAAATTATAAATGAAGAACAAAAAGGCTATTGCAAAGGAGCACGAGAATGTAAAGAGCAACTGATAATAAATGCAGAGGTGACATATCAAGCTAAAACCAAACAAAGGTCGCTACACTACGCATACATTGATTACCAAAAAGCTTTTGATAGTGTACCCCACTCATGGTTACTACAAATATTGGAAATATACAAAGTAGATCCTAAATTGATACAGTTCCTAAACATAGTCATGAAAAATTGGAAAACCGCACTTAATACCCAAACAAATTCAAATAATATCACATCACAGCCAATACAGATTAAGCGTGGAATATACCAAGGAGACTCATTAAGTCCTTTCTGGTTCTGCCTTGCTCTGAACCCATTATCCAACATGCTAAATAATACAAATTATGGATGTGATATTACTGGAACATACCAACACAAAATCACACATTTGCTGCACATGGATGATCTAAAACTACTGGCAGCAACAACTCAACTAATTACTAAAGATAACAGAAGTATTCAGCAATGATATAAGTATGTCTTTGGAACAGACAAATGTAAGAAAAACAGCATCGTCAAGGGAAAACACACTGAAGAAGAAGATTACATATTGGATAACCACAGCGACTGCATAGAAGCGATGGAAAAAACAGATGCCTATAAATATCTAGGATACAGACAAAAAATAGGAATAGACAATACAAATATTAAAGAAGAACTAAAAGAAAAATATAGACAAAGACTAACAAAAATAATGAAAACAGAATTGACAGTAAGAAACAAGACAAAAGCTATAAATACTTATGCTATACCAATATTGACCTACTCATTTGGAGTAGTGAAATGGAGTAACACAGACCTAGAAGCACTCAATACACTTACACGATCACAATGCCACAAATATAGAATACATCACATACATTCAGCAACTGAAAGATTCACATTAAGCAGAAAGGAAGGAGGAAGGGGATTTATCGACATAAAAAACCTACATTATGGACAGGTAGACAATTTAAGAAAATTCTTTGTAGAACGAGCAGAAACTAGCAAAATACACGAAGCAATCACTCATATAAATACATCGGCTAACCACTGCAATTTCATAACCACTTCTACAACCCTTTAGATCACATAACATCAACAGAAATGAAGAAAGTAAATTGGAAAAAGAAAACACTACATGGCAGGCACCCGTATCATCTAACACAGCCACACATCGATCAAGACGCATCCAACACATGGCTAAGAAAAGGCAATATATACAGTGAGACGGAAGGATTCATGACTGCAATACAGGATCAAACAATAAACACCAGATATTACAGCAAGCATATTATTAAAGATCCCAATACCACAACAGATAAATGCAGACTTTGCAAACAACAAATAGAAACAGTAGATCATATCACAAGTGGATGTACAATACTAGCAAATACAGAATACACCAGAAGACATGACAATTTAGCAAAAATAATACATCAACAACTTGCCATACAACATAAACTAATAAAACATGTTCCCACATACAAGTATGCATCACAAAATGTACTGGAGAATGATGAATACAAATTATACTGGAACAGAACCATTATAACAGATAAAACACCACCACATAACAAACCTGACATCGTACTCACCAATAAAAAGAAGAAATTAACACAACTGATCGAAATATCCATACCCAATACGAGGTGTGGCTAGAAAAAAACCGGACTAGTACTGGTGAAACAATAAAACGAATGCAATAAGGCTGAAAGTCGCGTGGCCTGTCACGTGACTCTCGCTCCGCCTACTGCTCGAGTTTCATCTGCCTCCTGCACTCAGTCTGCCCGTGGCGTCTGTTTTAAGTAGTTGACGTTTTGTCTGTGCGTCGGAAAATGTTGAGTGTACAGAAAGAACAGCGTGTTAACATCAAATTTTGTTTCAAACTAGGAAAATCTGCAAGTGAAACGTTTGTAATGTTACAACAAGTGTACGGCGATGATTGTTTATCGCGAACACAAGTGTTTGAGTGGTTTAAACGATTTAAAGATGGCCGCGAAGACACCAGTGATGACACTCGCACTGGCAGACCATTGTCAGCAAAAACTGATGCAAACATTGAAAAAATCGGTAAACTTGTTCGACAAGATCGCCGTTTAACAATCAGAGCAGTTTCTGAGTTAACAGGAGTTGACATGGAACGTTTCACTTGCAGATTTTCCTAGTTTGAAACAAAATTTGATGTTAACACGCTGTTCTTTCTGTACACTCAACATTTTAAGACGCACAGACAAAACGTCAACTACTTAAAACAGACGCCACGGGCAGACTGAGTGAAGGAGGCAGATGAAACCCGAGCAGTAGGCGGAGCGAGAGTCACGTGACAGGCCACGCGACTTTCAGCCTTATTGCATTCGTTTTATTGTTTCACCAGTACTAGTCCGGGTTTTTTCTAGCCACACCTCGTACAACAATATACAGAAGAAAACAGGAGAAAAAATTGAAAAATACATCCAACTGGCTGAAGAAGTCAAGGACATGTGGCATCAGGATAAAGTTGACATTATACCAATTACACTATCAACTACAGGAGTCATGCCACACAATATCCACCAGTACATCACCGCAATACTGCTACATCCAAACGTATATATACAACTACAGAAATCTGTAATTATTGATACATGTTCAATTACCCGAAAGTTCCTAAATGCAATGTAACATATACCGTACAGTTAAAAGGAAGTCACGCTTGATCAAGGTCCGCGTCACTTTCCACTTTTGACCAGACATAACGTCTGAGCAAAGAAAGAATAATAATAATAATAATAATAATAATAATAATAATAATAATAATAATAATCGTACAAGTACCACATTTTAAGTACCTGGGAGAAATCATCCAGCCATCAGGGATCAACCTAAAGGCCAATGAGGAAAGAATAAAAAAACTACAGAAAGCATATAAACTCATGTGGAACTATTATAACAAAAAGTCTATATCCATTAACGCAAAATTGAGGCACTACAACACTGTCATACTTCCGGAGGCACTGTATGTATCTGAAACAACACAAATAGGTGGGCAAACTAAAATCAAAGAAATAGAGAAACAAGAAAGGAAAATTCTCAGGAGAAATTTTGGCCCGATACAAGAGCAAGGAATCTGGAAGAAGAAACCAACATCAGAATTATATAAATACACAGACAAGATTACGGATACAATAGGGAAAAGAAGAATGCAGTTCTACGGACATATTCACAGGATGAATGAAAACAGAATTTCAAAGCAAATACTTAAAGTCATCAACTCGGGCAGGGGAAAAACAAAATGGATAAAAGAAGTTGAAGAGGACCTCAGACAAGCACACATAACAGTAAATAGAACTGAATTCAGGAACATCATCAAAAAACATAAATTTGACAGCACAACACAGAAGAGACCTGGATACAAATGGACAGCGGAGCGAAAGAAACAACACAGTGAACACATGAAGAAAATTTGGGCTCAGAAAAACATAAACAATCATCATAAAGGAATTCAAGTTCAAACGCTCTCTTAAATGGGAATAATCGAAAATAATAATAATAATAGTGATGATTGTGGTTACGGTTGTGAGAAGATGTATATTTCATAATAAACTGCCAAACAGACAGCATTATTTCGTGCTATCTTTATTATGTAAATAGGCAGAATCAAAATAAACGTAAGTGAACACAAGTTGCACCCAGATTAGTCTTCCACTAAACATCAAGCACTCGTTACTCCACAACATGGAGCATACAAGAGAGGACAAATTCTCAACACAGCGATCTGCAGCGTAATTTCCTTTTTGCCAGTATACTCAGTCCATTATCTATCCAGTGGCCAGAGTACTGGGCGCGCAAATCTAGGAGATTTGGGAAATATAATTTTGCGATTACCATATCCTCTTCATTGGACATAATACGCGTTCAGGCCATAAGTTTCTTTAGACATTGGAGTGGGCGTGCCAACGTATTTCCGACCACCTAAGTTTCTCGTTGCTAAAGCACATTTGTGGCTACGTATATTGTCTTGTTGACAAAGACCTGTCCGAAACGTCTTCTTTGTTTTTGAAGTGGTCTAATTGTTGCTATTTCCTACAATTTTAAGTGCCGATTGTCCATTACAGTGTTGCGGAGTTTCTCGAGGTTATCATCTGTGATCACGTTAACCGGAACGCAGAGTGTTTGTTAGGAAAACGACATTTATTTTTCTCCATCGTAATGCTAGTTCCCACCTTGCTTTTTATTTTTTTATTTTTTAAATGGCAAATCGCCAGATGCCAGATGTTGTCAGTTTTCAGTAGAGCACACGCAACGTTTCGCGGAGGCAGTTTCACCTCACAGCAGTATTGCGCCTGCAGCGTGTCAGCGGGAGCACCGCTGCCTATTACGGCAGCGCGTAGCGTAGCGTAACGCACTCAGACGCGAGCACGCACGCGCGCGGCGAAAGCGCCCGCCGCCATCGACGCGGAGCCCTGTTTACGGAGAAGCCGTTCTAATTATTGCGCCGCCGGGCGCTGTCACTTTCGTCAGGAACCACTTTATGGTCGTCGTGGTACCGAGCCTGTTGGGCGCATCAATAGAAAGTCCGGAAGCAACCCAGGAGGAGTTAACACTCGCTTTTACGTAAAGGCTGCAATGCGTTGTCCGCGGTAAAGCCTATAGAAACATGCAATTTCGAACTACCTCAGTGGTACAGGTGCTACTCGGGACGTTCTGACATCGTTCAATTATCCAGAGGTAATGTTTTGAGGCGACCTGGAACTACATAAGTACATAAAATTAAATCTAGGAGAAATGAAAGGTTACATTTATCGTCGACCTGTAACATTTACCTTCATGGGTTATCCGAGAGACGAATGGGGTAGAGAAATACAACTTGATAAAGGGGCAAAGCAGGGTATGAGTCGTCGCTACGAGCAACATTTTCCAGCTAACCACAGTTGGCAAATGCATCGTGTGGAGTTACGGCCATTAAACGACAGCCAATCAGCGATGTTTGTCTGGTAAGCGAGCGTGTTTGGGTGTGCCAAGTAGTGCGGTTTTGCCCGACTAAACGAGTGCTGTCATTTCCTCGACGCTGTCAAGTTTGTAGCGAAGTAGGGGGCAGGAGTTTAGAGTTTTAGCTCTAAGAGATTTGAGATTTAAAAATTAATTAAAATTAAAATTATGTTTCCTTTTTCGCCATATCTGCAGTTCACATTCACTGATCTACTGTTCTTCTTAAAATAAGTTCATTTATGCTCACTTCACGTTCGAAAATTAAAACACACAGCGATTAGATTTCATCGTTGATAACATTGCACCTAACTGTACCCAAACTAGGGGTACCAGGTAGCGAATTCCCTACCACAGGAAGTAACTGCTGTATTTTGTTGCAACTGTCTGGATACAGAACAGTTTTGGCAAGTAAGGAGAAACAATTAATAATCAGTTATTAACATAATACACAATAAATATTCTAGTTTGGCGAGAAAGCATGGCACCAATATAAAAGTTGTGAACACCGGTCGAAGCCAGCGCACTACGATCCCTAATCTAATATAGCAGTATCTGTGTTGTTCAGAAGTACGATGCAAGGATCATTCTAGGGACGTGGTTGACGACATATCGAAGTTTGGTTCTGGCCGTGAGTCGTGCTCGGATAGCCTAGTGGTAAGGCGACCGCTCGCGATAAGCCGACAATCTGGGTTCAAGTCTCGGTCGACACAAATTTTAATTGTCGTCATTCCATTATAAAGCTGACGATTGTCCATATTCGCAACTGCGAATACATTTCATGTAATCTGATAGTAGTTCGGTGTGGACTGCTGAGTTCAGGCGCTGTTGATAGATATACACTGCGGCACTAGACGATAATTGCGTGATGATATTTGTTGATAACTGGTGGCGACTCGTTGGTAACAACAACTGCGACAATTGTTCGGCTACTGGCCGAGTGAAGGTGAGCGACCGCGTAAATCTGCGGTGGACTAAACAACGTCTATTCGCGAACTATTTAGCCGCTGAAGAAAATAATTCCTGGTGTTGTCACCCTTTGTGGCGTAAGAACTAACTTTTAGACGTAGATCAGGCTATTTGGAAGCCATGTGACAGAAGCATAATAAAATTCTTGTTATGTGCGCCATTTACGTATGTGAGGAGTGAGGCTGGCTGGCGGGTGGCGCCCCTGATGGTACAGCCGTGTGTCGTTGCTGACGGTGGACACAGCGTTACGGTTATTCATTCCTGTAGTATAGTTTATCTGAACACGTTAATGCCATTAAGATAACCAGTAAACAATACAGAAAATTCGCGTGTAACATACCTGGACTTGAATAAGAATTTGTTTGCCTAGCTTTCAGCTTTCATCTGAAACACACTCGGCTAATGCAATTAGTAAAATCGCTCTTCGACATAACACACATTAGCTGAGGTCAGTTTGTTGAAATCCACTCACTTCCACATGCTTGTCAGTGGTTGGCTGGTATGTTAAGTGCTGCAGCTCCGTCATTACGACGCTTTTCCGACCTTTGAGTAGCTGGAAAAATTTTTCTCCACTACACGTCTCTTATCCTGCTGTGACCTTAATTGCTTTTCTCCTACCTGTATGCAGGAGGAACATATGGTGTAATTGTAGCAGTAATTTCTTGTAACGTTTGCCACTGAAGTTGGAAGAACATTTCCATGACGATCTCACGCTTATCACGAACTCTTGGAGAAACCCACTGCTCTTCTTCGGATCTTCTCTATTTCCTCCATTGGCCACGGACGAAGGCTTTATTCTTCCCGTGAGTGTCAGTCTAGTACCCCCTACGATTAATTTGATGTGGTGATTCAACTTTGCCGTTCCCTGCGCTTGCTCTCCGGTATTTAATGCACGTGACTGTTTTCTGTAATTATTCGACAATCGCGTAATGAAACAATAAATCTTTCCCCATGCCTATGAACAATATTTTACGTTCTGGGAAGATGGAACGAATATATGAATAGTCCTGTTGCAAAATTTCCAGTAACACCCGTTACTGATTCTTGATGATGTCCGTGTGCAGTAAATAAAAAAGGAACAAATGCAAATATTTATTTTTAAATTCTTCACCTAGCCATATAGAGCAATGGTTAAGATACTGCGCACGCATGCGCGAGGATGGTGCTTCAGAATCACGTACGGCAATCCAGATTTTGGTTTTCCGTGTTTTCCTTAAATCACTGAAGCCAAATGCGGAGATAATTCCTTTGGAACGGACACACCCGAATACATTCCTCATTGTGCTACAATACCCTCGTCATCGACGATACGTAAAACTCTAATCTTCCTTCTTTCGTTCCTTCACCCGGGTTGCTGACTGTACAAGCCGAGTAGTTTTATCGTTTTATCTTCGCGCGGCATCGTTCTCACTCGAAAACCGCATGAGCTGATGTCGAGTACTTATCTCACATATGCAGCTCTGGTCAGATAGAAGTTTAATTTCAGTTGATAAGTCGTAATCACGTTAACGCAATGCCGATTTCCTAGCTGTCCAGTCACATTAATTTGACTGCCTATCAAAAGCCCGAATTACCACCTTTTGCACTGCGAACCGCTGCGAGACACGCAGGAATAGAGTCGGTGAGGTTCTGGAAGATACCGACAGGGATGTGGAGCCATGCTGACTCCAACAGCTGCGATAGGTTTCTCTGTTGAGGGTCCATGGTGCGAACAGTTCGATCGAGGTGGTCCCACAGATTAATGATCGCATTTTAATCGGGGGAGTTTGGTAGCCAGGAAAGAACGGTAAACACATCCCAGTGCTTTTCGAACCACGGGCGTATACTGCGAGCTGTGCGACACGTTGCATCCTGAACGCTTCCGACGACTGTTGTAGGTTGTTTGCAGCCTGGGTGTATGAACCAGGCCTCAGCTGCGGAGGCCCATACGCAGCAACGTTCGCTGAACCGTCATTGAGGAGACACGGTTGGCAGCTCCTTACTTCATCTCGGCGATCAGTTCTTAATTGGTGAACGGCTATTCGTGCATGCACATCTCCGCAGCCGTCGTTTACCTCGTTCTTCAGACATGCATGTCTGAAGGACATTGCAGAATACGATGTAAAAACAGAGGCATTGCAATATAGTATAGTATTATGAGGTGTTCATGTCCTCAGCCGTAATACGTCGTATTGGGGAAACCACTGGTTTCCGGTCTTAACTTTTTTAGGATTACTCGCTTCTTCAATTGTCCTCCACTCGCCCCTTTCACTTGATTAAGAAGCGATCGAAAAGTTTCTGTTCGAAGGCCGTACGGTCCAGAATCGGTACGCCAGTCAGGCATATAAGGTACAACTATGCACCATTTGTAGTGGATTCGCACTGTTTAGTATCTGTCCAGCATATGTAACCAGATGTGCTCTTGCGTACCGTATTTTTATCGTGTAACAAGCGTCTGTGAGCAATATCTATATGGACACTGCCTTTTGAATTAGCTGCTGTGTGTTCTTAAATATTTTAGCGATGACAGATGTTTACAGTGTGCTGAGTTTTATCCACTTGACAACTTCTGCATGAGGCAATTAAAGCAGACCGCTCACCAGTACTCTCAGAATGAGACGTTCAAAAACATTCAAAAATTCTACAAGGAAAAGGGATAGGCATCCATTACTGACGACTATATACAACTTCCCGAAACGGAGACAGCTGGTAGTTTCGAGCGGTAGAAGATCGATGTCAGCACCAGTTAGAGAGATCTACAGGTACCCGATTTGACCTGTTTACCATATTTCCTCTGTATGAGGTGCGACGAAAAAATATCTAGAATTTTTAATTTCGCGGGCTTCATACATCCCATTTTCAATGTTTTTTATCTTGCTTGTAAACATGTTCCTGATGTATGTTTGCATTTTCAGTTTTAAATATTTATTTTATTGTTGACAGACAGAAAGGTTATACATATTTGTGACTGCTCGGCGAATTTTTACTTTCGAAAAATGTGGATCAACCAATTTGCATTAATTTTTCTTGAAAATGGAATGAAGGCCAGCACAGCATTCGAAGCGTTGACTGTGGCTTTTGGTGAATCTACTAATAGTAAGACATGAGTTCACGAGTGGTATAAACGTTTCAGAGACGGTCGGGAAGACGTTGAAGACGACGACAGCCATGGACCTAGCACATAAATTACTGACGACAACGTGGAAGAAGTAAGGAAAATGATTCTGAAAAATCGCCGAATAACTACCAGAGAGGTTGCTGACGATGTCGGCATATCCTCTGGCTCATGCCAAGTAATTTTTCGGAAGGTTTGGGCATGAAACATGTAGCAGCAAAGTTTGTTCCGAAATTGTTCAATTTCGACCAAAAAGGATGTCGCTTATATATAGTTAAGGAATTGCTGAATGAACTCGACAACGATCCAGAACTTCTAAAGAAGTTCATAACAGCTGACGAAACATGGGTATGTGGGTATGACGTCGAAACTTAGGCCCAGTCGTCCCTATAGAAACAGTCTGAAGAGCCAAGACCGAAAAAAAAAGACAAATTCGATCACATGTGAAGGTTCTTCAGTTTTCTTCGATTACGGATGGATATTTGGATAGCACATCATGATTTCCTGCCTTTTGGTCCTGCAGTCAATAGGGAAGTTGTGAGCCGTTTGCATGAAGCAATTCGAAGAAAACGACAAGAGTTGTGGCAAAACCAGTCGTGGAAATTGCGTCACCATAATGCTCCCACTCACACGTCAAAGCTTGCTCGTGGTTTTGTGGCCGGAAACAACCCAGTTAAGTTGCCTTAGCCACCATATTCGCTGGACATGGCCCCCTGCGACTTCTTTCTACTCTCGAGACTGAAGAGAACCTTGAAAGAGCGTCGTTTTCCCACCATTGATGAGATAAAAAGAGAATCGCTGAAGTAGCTGAACACCGTAACGAAAAGTGACTTCCAGATCCTAGATTGGGAAAAGCGTTGGCACAGGTGGATTATATCTGAGGGGGGACAAAGTTGCTGTTGATGAGTGAATAGTTGCTTTAAGACAAACAAAAATTCCATTACTTTTAGATCACACCGCGTATGTTGTATTTAAATGGCTCTGAGCACTGTGGAACTTAACTGCTGAGGTCATCAGTCCCCTAGAACTTAGAACTACTTAAACCTAACTAACCTAAGGAGGTCACACACATCCATGCCCGAGGCAGGATTCGAAACTGCGACCGTAGCGGTCGCGCGGTTCCACACTGTAGCGCCTAGAACCGCTCGGCCACTCCGGCCGGCTGTGTTTAAATATCAAGTGATCGAGTAAACAATCTGTAGTAAAGCTTGTAATAAGCTTCAGTAATCTTCCAGTAAGCCACGAAGGGCCGCGTCGGTGCATTGTAAGACGATTGCAGTGCTTAGTGTCATCGGCTGTTGTCAGTTGACTGCTGGCCCGAAAGCGGACGCCGAGCAACCGTCCGAGTTACGAGTGTCGCGGCGGTGCACGTGGCCGCTTATCTGTGCCGGCAGGCAAACACGGCTGCGCGCGCTCTCACCGGCACCGGCGTGTGTGTGGCCGCGATGCGGCGCTCGTACGCACGCACACGCAGCCGCTCCCACCCTCACCCCACACAAAAACCACCCACCCACGCCCACACACGCTCTGACTTAGCGCGCGGGCGCCCCGATTGTTGTGTTGCTTCCGCTTTGTGATGGTGGTACACTACGTCACGCGCCAGGGAAATCACACACTGTTTCCAGTGCGAGCTGTCGTGAAAGTAGGGACGGACAGTCAGTCTGTCGTAGTGTAACAAGGTCAGCTGTGTAAAACCGTGTGCTGGACCGGGATCGCACCCGGCAATGCGGGTACTGCTCTCACGAACTGTGCTATCCAGACACGAACAACGACCCGCCCCCAGAGCATATCTTCCGCCAGCTCCTCTCTCCCATTGCCCGTTATTTGCTAACAGGAAAACGGTCAAAGTGTAGGGACTACAAATTTAAACTGTGCGTCGGGCACAGTTTTAATGTATTCGGTTTCAGAGCAGCGTACATACTACGCTGCAGCGTGAAATATTCATTCTGGAAGCTTAACAGTGTCCCATTTACGATGGGAGGGGAGGGGGGGGGGGGGGGAAGGGGGGTTGAATAAGTAATGCAACACATTTTTTTCTCGGCCAATTTCGGTTGATAAAATGTGGGATTAGCTTGGGACGTCGTGGAATATTCCCGCTTCAGCCCCTATAGTTTCATAAAGTTCCGATAGATGGCGGCGTTGTACGTAGCCTACAAAATGACGTTCGTGAAGGAGGTGCGTTCCAAGCAGAGCTGCCATTGAGTCTCTTTTGGCAAAAAACCAGAGAGCCGCGGATGTTCATAGAGTTTGCAGAATGTCTACGGATACCTAACAGCGAACAAAAGCACGGGGGGCGAGGCGTCTGTCACCATCTAAAAAATGTCGCGAACACGTTTCCGATCTCCCACGTGCCAATCTGCCGGACACAGCTGTGACGCCAGCAATGCTGAAACGTGCGGACGCTCTCATTTGAGATGATCTACGGATCACAATCAAACTCTTCGCTGCTCACGTCGGGTGGACGTCTCTGTTGTCAGTGCTGACACACTCGTCCACCAGTTGGGATACACAGAGGTGTGTGCTACTTCGGTTCTTTGCGGAATTTGCGCCTTCCGACTACCATCTGTTTGGCCCAATAAAGGAGGCACTCCGCGGGAAGCAGTACGTGGATGACGGGGAGGTTATTGGTGCAACAAGATGTTGGCTCCGATGTCGATCAGGAGAATGGTACCATACAGGCGTACAGGTCCTCCCAATAAGCAATTGTAATGCCGTCGCATTGAACGGAGATTATGTCGAAAAACGCGGTTTTGTAGCCAAAAGAGTGGGGAAAAATTATTGTAATGGAATCCTGAACCAGACCAACCAGCTTTCCGAAAAGAAAATGTTTTACATTACTTACTGAACTCCCCTCGTATACACACCTTCAGTTGGTGTTCTATCTCATTAAAGTAACCAAGGGGACTGAAGTATAGTAACACGGCAATATTCGACCAAGGGATAGTTAATTGAAGAAAAGTGAGTTGGACTTCAAATTCCAGTGGAGACAGTTACAGACGATGCAAAAACCCAGTTGTACATGGATGGAGGACGCATTATTTTTGATAGGATACGTAGAAGATTGAAAAAACTGTTAAAAAGACTCCTACACCACGCTCGCCCCTTCTGCTTTGGATTATCGCTGCGCGGTATGGGTGCCTTAGGACTACCGAAGGACAAAGAAAAAGTTCAAATAAGTGCAGCTCGTGTTTTATTTTTGCGAAATAGAGGAGTATGTGTCATGGATACGGTAAGCGAGTTGGCGTGGCAGTCATCGAAACGAAGGCGTTTTTCGCTGTGACGAGATCTTCCACAAAATTTTTATCACCAACTTTTCCCTCGCAATGCCAAAATATTTTGTTGACTTCCACCTACATAGAGAGAAAGAACCAATGGGATAAAATAAATCAGATCCCGATCGGTAGGACTTAGATGTTCATTTCTCCCACGTTCTAGAAACCCTCCGAAAGCGATTCTGTGAAACCTCTACCAAACACTTCAGGGTGAATTGCGGAGCCGTCCTGTAGCTATAGGTGTATATCGGCCGCGACATTGCTGAAGGAGCCATCAGCATTAACGTAAGGTAACTACGGCAAGCTGTTGGCCCGGCGTCTACCTAAGCGAGTCAACAGTGAGGCCGCCTTCGCTAGGGGAAATGGTTTCATTCGTGGCGATGAAAAAATTTCCACCAATCTGTTTGGCCGGTTATGGGAGCAGATGTGGTAGCGGTAGCTTTCGAAATTTCGTCACTAAACTGTACACCAGTGTCCTTTGTTTATTGCCAAATCTGTCAGCAATATTCCATAGTCAGGCTGTTTGCCTCTGGTAGTGATGATCCGTCGATTGTGTGGGAACATTAAACTCAGCGGTCCTCGTGATGCTACTCAAGAACAACTTTCTCCCTGTTTCACTTCCACAATAAACCGTAACAGCGGAAGCACTATAGAGACAGTCATCACATGTGTACGCACTTCTGAAACACATAGTAAACACAGTACGCTGACAAAAGAACAGATGGCCATTTCATTGCATCCCACGAACAACCTTGAATCTAGGCCACTACTATCAGTGTCGAACTAATCACTAAAAACTTCTTCCCTCCCATTTCGTGTTTACCTTGAATGATTTTCGTGGTTTACGTGAAATTTTAAGTCACGATGCTATCTTCCAAGGCAATGACCTCAATTTGCTTCTGGAAAAAGGGTCGCAACGTTTCTTTTGTTTTAAAGTATATATGAAGAAAGCGCTCCTGACAGAGTATCTCAACAGAAAATAGAGTATTGCATAATCACGCACTGCCATAATTGTCAGTCTCGCGTAATGTTCGAAAGTAATTAGAAAAAGCATGTCTATACGTTCGCCCAGAAAAGTGACGTAATGCGTTGGTCATGTAACCTAAACTTTGGGCTTCCGTTATGCAACAGATGTTGCCAGTACCAGCTTGAGTAACCCTCCCTTTGGTTTGCTGTCCTTGGTGCGTAACTGAACTCTCTCTTTTTCACTGTTACTCTGTTTTCGCCGCGGATCCAACGGCACTGTGACCCCTTATACTCGTTATCGACACCATGCACTTTCAGTTGTTCCTCGTCATCGAACATTTCTCTCTCTCTCTCTCTCTCTCTCTCTCTCTCTCTCTCTCTCTCACACTCACACACACACACACACACACACACACACACACACACGTTTTAATTTTTGTTGTGCTTTGTTTTGATTTGAGGTTCTCCTTGCTTCTCAGGCGAAAGACGGAACTGGATATCCATTCCAGATTATTCGTAATTGGGAACCCCTCTACCCCTTCCCAGCTTAGTGGAATATTTATTGAAGAGAACAGAGTTGTACAACACTCCACCCTGATCTTTTGAGTAATGCATTAAAAGTTATTTGACAGACTTTGACATATTTTCATACAGACATTATTTCTGCAATAAATTCTTTTTATCTATAATTACCTAAGTTTGCTTCTGGCTTCTATTACCCTCCTTTGTAGCTTACCTTTCCGCATGAATCACTGTATCTTCTCACCTTTACGCATTCTTTTTGTTTCCCCTACTTCCACACTCCCCCCCCCCCCCCCCCCACTCACCCCACCGCTCCTAGTCTGAGGCACCACCAGTGCGCCATGCACTTTCAATTGTTTCTCGTCGCTGTCTCCCCGCCAACGCGGCACCTCCCCTGTTGGCACCCCCACTCCATCAATCCCTGCCTGACATCCGAAACCACCATCGACGGCCACAGTTGGGCTTCTGCCCTAGCTGCCTGACAAACGGTTCCGTGGAACATCAAATTCCGTGACCGTCGCTCTTTGGTAAGTTACACGTGCTTCAGCAAAATTCGTTGTTTGCTAGTATCGTCTCCCGTAGTTAATTCCCACAAGCAACGGCTTAACAGTACCAACTACGGTGAACAATAGACGGAGAGGTGCTGGAAGCGACGTCACGTAGATTCTGCTAATGAGCAATAGCAAACATTTTTAGGGGCCCTTGCTGGCTACTGGCACAGATGTCTGTGATTCGAATTCCTGGTGACTACTTCGAATTTTTCTGTGGTGGAAAAATCTGTAAAGGGGCTAACTCCGCCTCGTGAGGCTGCTTGAATAAATAAGCAACGAAAGTGACACGCACACCGCTGGATTGGCGTCAGATCGAAAGATAGGCACTATGCTGGAAACTACTCATTATTTACTGTGGCGAGATCGGTAATACAGGGTTTATAAAAAAGAATGACCAGATTATTAAAAAATTGTAACTATTATGTTATTTGAGATAGGTGCATGAACAATGTACTGTTGGAAAGACCAAACTGTCGAGTTTTACATGGTTCCCGCTACGTAGCAGCAGTGTGCACCCCCTTCAGCTCTAGTAAAAATGGTGTCGGGACAACAGAAAGCGTTTTGTGTTCTACGTTTTGCGTAGTTTTGTCAACCCCGAATCCTGTATCATTTCAGTGACACACTCTCCCATATTTTGCGATAATACAGAACGTGCTGCGCTTTTTTGAACTTTTTCGATGTGCTCCGTCAATCTATCTGGTAAGGATCACACATCTCTCAGCAGTATTCTAAAGAGGTTGGACAAGCGTAGTGCAGGCACTCTCCTTAGTAGATCTGCTACATTTTCTAAGTGTCCCGCCAATAAAACACAGTCTTTGGTTAGCCTTCCCACAACATTTTCTGTGTGACCTTGCAATTTAAGTTGTTTGTAATTGTATTTCCTAGGTATTTAGTTGAATTTACGGCCTCTAGATATGACTGATTTATCGTGTAACCGAAGTTTAACGTATTCCTTTTAGCACTCATGTGGATGACCTCACACTTTTCGTCATTTAGGGTAAAATGCCAGTTTTCGCACCATTCAGATATCTTTTCTAAATCGTTTTGCAATTTGTTTTGATTTTATGATGAGTTTATTAGTCGATAAACGACAGCGTCATCTGCTAACAACCTAAGAAGGCTGCTCAGATTGTCTCCCAAATCGTTTATATTGATAAGGAACAGCAAGGGGCCTATAATACTACCTTGGGGAACGCCAGAAATCACTTTTGTTTTACTCGATGACTTCCGTCAATTACTGCGAACTGCGACCTCTCTGACAGGAAATCACAAATCTAGTCACATAACTGAGATGATATTCCATAACCATGCAATTTCACTACAAGCCGCTTGTGTGTTACAGTGTCAAAGGCTTTCCGGAAATTCAGAAATACGGAATCAATCTGAAATCCCTTATCAATAGCACTCAACACTTCATGCGAATAAGGAGCTAGTTGTGTTTCACAAGAACGATGTTTTCAAAACCCATGTTGACTGTGTGTCAATAGACCGTTTTCTTCGAGGTATTTCATAATTTTCGAACACAATATATGTTCCAAAATCCTGCTGCTTATCGACGTTAATGATATGGACTGTAATTTAGTGGATTACACCTACTACCCTTCTTGAATTAAATTCTGTTTAAATGTAAAGGTGAACAGTTATAATGTGAGAATATGCGGTACGGAACAACGCCATGAAGTTGTACAACATGAGAGGGACTCCCCTAAGTTTGATTATTTCGTGCAGTTTCACGGGAAAAGGTGTATGGTCCATTTTTCTTTGCCGAGAACACTGTTACAGGAAGCACATATCTCGATATGCTTGAGAACTTTCTTTTCCCACAGTTGGAGACTGATTCGGACGACTTCATTTAGCAGCAGAATGGGGCCCCGCCACACTGGCATCTGGAAGTGAGGGAATTTTTAAATCGGGGGATTACTGAACGATGGATCGGTCGCAGTGGATCAAAATCTTTAGCCCTACATTACTGGCCTCGATGGTCACCAGACGTGACTGTATGTGATTATTTCTTTTGTGGGTTTGTAAAAGACTCTGTTTATGTGCCTCTGTTGCAAACAACAACGAATGAACTGAGACATCGCGTAACAGCAGCTGTGGAAGCTGTAACTCAAGACATGCTCGCTGCAGCGTGAGAACAATTTGAATACGGCATTGACATAATGCCATGCATTTCAATGGGAGCATATTCAACACCAATGAAAATGTATGAAAAAAAACTTTTTGAGTTTCCCGCTCATCAAAAAACAAAGTCATTGTGTATGTTCATTAGTTTCAGAAATATAGACTTGCCAAATCGGATGATTCTTTTTGATACACCCTGTATTTTCCGACCCTTCTTCATAATCAGCTATAACGTAGAATTCCACAGCGGCTCTTTCCTTTATTCGCCAAAATGTAAACCCTGTCTCGTGTGTTATGTAATAATATGTGTGTGAATTCCTAAGGGACCAAACTGCTGAGGTCATAGGTCCGTAGACTTACACGCTACTTAAACTAACTTATGCTAAGAACAACACACACACACACACACACACACACACACACACACACACACACACACACACACCATGCCCGAGTGTGGACTCAAACCTCCAGCGGGAGGGGCCGCGCAATCCGTGACATGGCGCCTCAAACCGCACGGCCACTCTGCGCGGCTCGTGTGTTATAGTGCGAGGTAGTTTCAAATGGTTCAAATGGCTCTGAGCACTATGGGACTTAACATCTATGGTCATCAGTCCCCTAGAACTTAGAACTACTTAAATCTAACTAACCTAAGGACATCACACAACACCCAGTCATCACGAGGCAGAGAAAATCCCTGACCCCGCCGGGAATCGAACCCGGGAACCCGGGCGTGGGAAGCGAGAACGCTACCGCACGACCACGAGCTGCGGACGAGGTAGTTTCACTTCATGTAGAAGGAGCTAATGGGCTACAGGCTAGTAACTGTGTGGGTAACTAAAAAGGACCTGAACTGTACTATGAATGGCTACACACACACACACACACACACACACACACACACACCACGTGTTCGCCGGCCGAAGTGGCCGTGCGGTTAAAGGCGCTGCAGTCTGGAACCGCAAGACCGCTACGGTCGCAGGTTCGAATCCTGCCTCGGGCATGGATGTTTGTGATGTCCTTAGGTTAGTTAGGTTTAACTAGATCTAAGTTCTAGGGGACTAATGACCTCAGCAGTTGAGTCCCATAGTGCTCAGAGCCATCACACACCAAGTGTTTAGATAGTGCTGCTCACTCATGTTGTTGTTTCTCCGAAAAGTTGTTATTGTTTCCTATCGCGTCGTCTTCCTTACATGTTACGAACCAAATATGCGTTGTTTATAACCGTTCGGATGGCGTCGATCTAAAAAGCTGACGGCAAAAATGGCTGTGAGCACTATGGGACTTAACATCTGAGGTCATCAGTCCCGTAGAACTTAGAACTACTTAAACCTAACTAACCTAAGGACATCACACACATCCATGCCCGAAGCAGGATTCGAATCTGCGACCGTAGCGGTCGCGCGGTTCCAGGCTGTAGCGCCTAGAACCGCTCGGCCACAGCGGCCGGCATCTGACGGCAGTTGGGGTAGTTGTCGAGTAGAACTAAGAAAATGAAGCGTGTGACTTGAATGTACATCCCAGTATTTGGCATTTAATCGGTGAAGCTGCGAACTTCTAAAACAGCTTTTTTCACCAAGTTGCATTTTTTTCAGTGCCGTGTTCGTGTCATCGACGTTCTTCCGTTAGCAAGTGTTTTCGTGTGATATGACGTACGCTTTCATTGGACGCAAGGGGACTCTAAGAGAAAGTCGGCCTGTTTTCTGCTTACGCTCGTCGTTAACATTGAAAGCTTCGAACTGTATTTGCAATTCGTTGACACAGAATAAAGCAGGATGTTCACAGTTACGTTTCTTTTATTTTATGACTTTCTTGCTGACATAATTGATTGTTTGTTACCAAGGCTGAGAAATATGAGCATTCATACTTTTGTTTCGAAGACAATCGCTAGTGCTCTGTGTTTAGTGAACGTATCAAAACATAGAGCTGTTATCACTACACGTGTTAAGATGCATGCTGTTTCTTCTTGCGGCTGAATCTTTATTTCTCAAATCAGATCTAGTGCCTACAGTCTTGATTTCCGCATTAAGAAAGCTTTTTCTCACAACTGAATTTCCAGTACGTTCATCATATCCAGGCACTCATTGTTAATTTCCGCCTTCGAAGTGTTCTGCTATCTAACTTCCTCCTGCTCCCAGCTTTCCGACGCACCCTCCGTGAATCGCAGTCACAACTTCGCTCCTCAGTGATGTTTGGGTGCGTGAATCTCTTGGCTCTGTGCGTAGTATACGTCCTATGCATACAACGGAAAACCCGCATAGAGCGTTTTCTCATTTGAGGCGGAAATGGCAGATTCAAAGAGGAATGGCTAAACTTTGGAAGTAGTCCATACTCGATCACAGAGAAATCAAGGCAACAGAGAACTGATTTCCACTCCAAATCGTGTAAGTTGATTCACCATATACCGACTTCGATGTCTCATAGCGTGATGTCCTAATACCGACTGCAAATACCCTTTTAAGTTCCGCTTCTCAATTCCTGCCTCTTTGTCAGTTAACACCCTGCGTACAGGTTTTGTGATTGACTCAAGGAATCTGCGAACAATCTCTGGAACTTCATGGCACCACCTGACTTGCTATTGTTGATCAGACATCGATGTTGAAAATTTGTGCTATCACCATTCGAGTATGCTCCTTTTCAGTTGGGATCGACCCTATGCGTTAAGACATCAGCTACAGAGATTCTTATTTAAATAGAATGAAGTCGTTAGTTATATTGTGGTAGCTCTGTCGGACGACTGTGGGGAAAGAAATCGACCGTGACTTTGTCCTTCTGTGACTTGATTTAGATCAAACAAATTATAAACCAGGATCTCCGGAAGGAAATTTTAACTGTGCCCTTCGAGGAAACTCTTCCAGTGCTCCATTCCACCCAGATATTACATAAGGCTTTTCCGCTCACATTGACCATACAGCCAGCAGTAGTTATAACTGTGCAGTGTTAATCTAAAACTTTGAGTTAAAGTAAAAATGACAGAGACAGCTTAACTTTGTGGATAGTGCAATATCTAAGGAGATTAACTGGGCACAAGTGTATTTTTGCAATGGTTTCATAAGTATGTTATTCAAGATGATTTGAGTCTACATGTACACAGACAAGTTCTTAATTTTAAAAGTATATAAAGGAACAGAAATTTGAGTCGTCATATACAAATACAATAATTTAAAATATACAACGAATTATTCTAACCGGCTTGTCTCCATACAATTACTTGAGCCACGTGAACTTCAATTACCAAGTTTAAATCTGTATATTAGCTTTAAGTATTCCGCTATTAAATTTTGCTTATTTACATCTTATCTGTAGAGTAAGGAGGTATCAATTGTAGGCAGGGGAAAATTCCCTTGCAACCAGTTTCCTTTACAGCAAATCTTGTGCTTCCTTGTACTCGGTACATGGCAATATTACGTGATTAAGATCTACCACTTCAGTTTTTCATCCTGATCACAACGTACAGAAACTAGCATTTTTATTCGATGTAATTGTGTGGGTTAATATCCCTATACCAGACTCCTACGAATGATGGTATGTCGCATGACGTTTACTTATCTTCACATATTCGATCCATGGTAGAGGGGAGACGTTCTGTTGTATGGCCGCCAGGTGTCTGCCCTTAACGCTGCTGGGACATGCCATTCACGGTTCCAGACATGGTTAGCGGCTTTCTTGGTTGTAGGTTTGAAATCATTTCGATGGGCTGGTGTTACGGCATTACCCGTCAGTAATGATCCTCTTTGCTAGGTAATAGACTACGTCTTTGCGCAAAATTCCATAATGTCATTTTATCCATAGAAAGTGGACTTCAAGTCGTTATACCTTGGTGCTGTAATGGTCTACAGTATTTCCACAATGTATGTCTTAGTCTACTTGTCGAGTTTTGCATTTGATTTTGGCATAACGCTTTGGCGGTCCGTGAGTAACAATGTAAATGTCTGTGTTCCATAATAAATGGCCTCCGTTATGACCCATGTACTGGTAGAGTTTCATCTCTACGTATCTGTGTGATTAACTGGATCAAAACAGTCGACGTAACTATTATTGTTGTTTGGTGCCATTGCTAATAACACTTCTTTAAAATCTCGCTGGCGAATATTTTGTGTGTGTCCTGTTCACAGTGAAATAAACATTGCGCCAGATGTTTCTCCGCGTTCGTTGGTACCTCGTCTTCCCAAGTTCGTGCTGTCACCTCGCAGCATTTTTTCATATAGTCATCTCATTGTTCTAACACACAAGACTGTCGTCTTCTTTACTTGCCATGAGTACACCGTTCACCTTGTATTCTGCGTTTCTTCCCCTGACACATGTAATACATTCGACACAGATACTGCGATTAACTTAGACGATACTTTGAAATCTGCCGTATTCGTAGCGGTAGATTATTTCTAAAAACTTCTGAAAAATAGATAGGACAATCTTGTTTATCGCTGCTTTTCCGCCCCTACATTTCACAAAGCAACTTCACACATTTTCGCAGTGCTTGCGAACGACAAGACCACATGAACACTATTGGCAGAACAGAGAAAGCAAACGTTTAACGAGATTTGAAGCAATACCTACACGAGTGTAACATTTAACACGGTGACTGTCAAAGAAATGACAACTTTTAATGTGTGCTTCATTGTGTCATTGGAGGTAGAATAACAGCGAAATTGGTGCTACGTAAGTAGAGCGTATTTCCAGTGTTGTTACAACATATGCTGTACGGACTACCAATCGCAGTGTGTGTGCTGAACTTTGCTTGCTTGCATTAGAGTGATGAACAATGTATAGTGGCTAGCGGCGCTGCCTACTGACGTGGAGGTCCCGGGCTCGATTCCCGATGACCTCAGATTTTTTTTCTGTCGTGAAGAAGCCTGGAATGGAGTCCACTCAGCCTGGTGAGGTCTAATGTGTAACCACACGATAAAATAAGCAGCAAAATTGTCGTGCTGTCCGCCGAAGTGGTGTCAAACGACAGGGCTTGCACCAGGTGATTTGTTAACGCAGTGAATTGCTTACCCGATATTACTCGAAAATTTCGTACCGGAGTAGCATGACAGTCTCATCGCTGTGTGCTCCTTCGGCTGCAGTCACAATGGCACCGATCACGGTGGCTTCCACGGACTACCGACATCGGCCGAAGATGTCCGATCTTTTCAAATCAGTACGCCACTACTTGCGGAGTTACAATCTGGCCGATCTCATCCCCCGAATGTACAGACTTCGGAAGACAACTGTCGAAATCCAAATCAATTTGCTTTCTTTAGCCATATTAGCCGACACAACACTAAACGTGGATTGTGAAAAACAGGTAGGTTTGGTCAGAGGAGGAGTCTGTGGCATCCTGAGGATAAAAATATAATCAGGATGTAGTTAGGAATATATGGACCGAAATCGCAGGTTTATTGCAAACCACAAGTAGGCAAAATCTGTATCGGAGATCGTAGGCGTCAATTACAACCTCAAAAAATCGTTCAAGTGAGGAGGGTTGTAAATTTTACGCTTAAAGCTACTGTAGTGGATCTTCTTCGGGTTGTGGTAGGAGGATATTAGCTGTCCACAAATTATTGTTATTGCTTAGTGGCGTTTTTATGCCAGTTGGGTGGTGATACTTTTACATGAAGTGGTTTGTAAATGTATGTTTTTCCACTTGTCAGTGCTTTAAGTGTCCAGAATAACTTATTCTAAACTTTTTTTGTCTTTAGCACTATGCTGAATGACAGTCACTGAAGGTTAATTGACGTATGTCTGCTCACCCTTAAATAAATGCAGGGCAACAGTGGGTGCGATCTTGAAAGGTCACCGCGAGTATGTAACACAACGTTTCTCCCTTGATCTTATATATTCGTAAAATTTGACTGGTAATTCCAGTGAATGAGGACAGAGTATACAGTACTCGCCCTTCTCGAGCCAGATATAGCTCATTCACAAGCATTTGTCATCTTTTTATAAGCAAAAGCTGCATTGTAGCACTCGCATCCGAGCACAGAGGCGTTGCGATATCCACTCCACCCTCGCAGGTAAAAATCTAACCTACTTTGTTTACAGAATAGATTCTAACCTAATATAGCCTCCCTAATCCCCGCAAAAACTGACTGAGGATATTGGACACATTAGACCAAGCTGTCGGCTGATGTTATCGGGCGACTACTGGCCACGGTGTCTGACGACCGTTGCCGGTGCCACTGCGAACGCTCTCGCACAGGGCGTAGCTGCCACGAAGACTACAGGAGAGACGCGGATGCTCGACACTCCGTATGCAGTACCGAGCTCGCGTGCGTGCGTAGTACGTACGCGAGGCAGGCGGCGGGCGAATGTGTGCCAGGGCAGTATGTTACTGTCGCACGCTGCCACTCTTACTCGCGTCCGCTCGCTCTCCTGCGTCGCCGTACCATTAGTCTGCGGTCGCATGGTGGTACATCACCTATATGCAAAGACTGGCGTGACAGGGCTAGCCATTAACGCTTCTTTTTACAGCCGCCTCGAATGTCAATAAGTTTAAGACATTTCAATACGTCTCTCTCTTATGAAAAAGATGTTTAGCTCTGTCACTTGTATAAAAGTGTTGTACCTCACGCGTATTGTTTGTTTTCTGCAGACACACGGCAATTATGAGAAACAGAAGTGAGGAATGGAGCAGTGTCTCTAGAATAAAGCTACACTTGATAAAAGTGCCGTAGTATCTGAAAGTATCTGTAACACAGATCATTTGTGTAGAATGCAAATACATATTTAAGTCGCTCTTCCATTAAGAACTATTTGTAGGCTGTGGATATAATTTTCCTTGACGTGACCTGAGCACCGTGTCCGTATGGCAACAGTTTCATTAATGGGCAATAGAATAAGGGAAGACGGAGGTGGTAGTAGTAGTATTAGTATGGAAAGAATTTGAGGGCACTAGATAATGGAAAGGGCGGAGAGGTATGAAAGGATCGAGAGGTGATTCGAATTGACCTGCGTTGAGCAACTACTTCATAAGACTTCTCTCGCCCTGGTATGGACACACTTGTTGCTATATGCAGCCAATCTTGTTATGCCAAGTGATACAACGCAACTGCTCTGTTTTGCTCGTCGAAGAAACAATAAAAAAGGAATCGCGTAAATGTTGAGAGGTATGTGACTTAGAAAAAAACCAAACGGAAAAAGGTAATTCACTATAGAATTTATCTTGATCGCAAATTTATAAAATGATGACCGGTTGTACTACATGTGACGAATTATTCCTTGTAAGAGTATTTGAATGGTGTTTTATCTGTCACTTTCTTTTGTTTACACAGTATCTACAGCAAATAGCAGTACTTTGTACAAACAGTATTTTTTCCTGTCTCTTTTAGATCTTAAAATGATTGAGTAATTTAAACTGCTCACCATTTCACAAATGTGGTGTCAGAACAAGTAAATTTTATGTGAAGATTAAGATCTCTTACTTCACATACTTCACCATGGAAATTATTATAAAAATACAAAAAAATAACTGTTGAAAAATATGTCATTTACTTTATTGTACAGATGCGTTGATGATCACAACAGACGAATAAAAAGGCGAAACTGCAATGAGCATTAAACAAAAAACGGTGAACATTTGGAAAGGGGGGAGGGGGCGGGGCGCGATGACTGCTCTGGGCGCCATTTACTCTAGGTATACCGCCATGTTCTTGTGATCTTGTAACTTTGCCTGTCTTGTTCGTGATTCAGCTTCAGCAGAAATAACCAAAACCTTACTTAGACTGCTTTTATTTGTACTTGACAGGCTACCTCACGGTGTGTGGCGGAGTTTACTACTTTAATACTCCTCCCTTGTCAGTTTTCTGTTCCATTCGCGGAAGACGTGCGGGAAGACATCGGTTGGTAAGCCTTTGTATGAGTTCGATTTTATCTGTTTCTACCGTCACGGTAATTTCGCGATATCTATATGTTAGGAGGTAATGCGTTGCCTGGCCCTTCATGAAAAGTGCGATTTCACAATTTTAACGGCAAACCTTTCCATCAAGTGCACACCACCCCTGTGGCTGTGTCCGGCACTGAGTTTCGATGAGCGTTCGCACGGCGCTCCCTCGCTTACTCAGCAACGCACTACGAAACGTGCAGTTTTCCTACGGATCTCCTCTCCTGCAGAGGTCACGCCGACCAAGGCGGGGCAACGCACACACACTGGACTCGTATTCGGGAGGTGGGTCGTTCAAATCTCGAACGGTTATCAAATTTTAGGTTATTGTGATTCCTCTAAAACGCGTAAGGTGAATGCCAGGATGGTTCCTTAAAGGGGGGCACGACCGATTTTCTTCCTCGTGGTTCTCCAACCCGAGCTTGAGCTCTCTAACAACTTGGTCGTCGAATTCCTCCCGTGTATATAAACCGCATAGTAACAGTTGCAGGGTGACGAACAGTGCTCCACTGCCGGCAGAACGAGGGTTTTCCGAGCTACAGGGGTTGGACAAAAATGTGGAAAGACCGCGAGAAATGCATGCTCGAGCATAAACACAGATGCTACCCAACCTGCAGGTTGCACTGTCATTTTTGAACACGAATGGCGCGTGTGCAATGTGCTCAAGACGTTGCGAGTGTCACTCGTGTTAAGCAGTGCTGTGTGTAATTGAGAGTGCATTGTGCCGGAACAAAGTGAATTCGAACGCGGGCTCTTATAGTGGATGCTGCTGTAACGGGGGTAGCCGAAGTGTTTTGTTGTTTCAAGAAGAAGAGTAAAAAAAAAAAAAAAAAAAAAAAACCGCAGCTATTTAAGTCACAACGCGGACGAAAGTTTGTGTTGAGTGATGGACGGCCACTGAAGAGGATTGTGACGAAAAATAAGAGGATGACAGCTGTAAAAGTCACTGTAGAACTGAATGTTGCACTCGCGAACCCTGCCAGCACCAAAAAAATACGAAGGGAATTGCAGACCCTGCTCGAATTCCAAAGCCAGTCATCAGTGATACAAATGTCCGTCACAGGAAAGTGTGGTGCCGAAACCATAAAACCACAAGCCATTTGGTCGGATGAGTCTTGTTGCACACTGTTTCCAGCTTCTGGCCGTGATTACGTCCCAAGCGTGAAACATGGCGGGGGTTCGGTGATGGTTTGATCACCCATATCGTGGTATTCCATGGGTCCTATGCGGATTCTCCATTGTCGTGTTACTGCCAAGGATTATGTGGCCATTTGGCTGATCAGATCCATCCCATGGTACAATGATTTTTCCCCAGTGGTGCTGTTCCTAGACGGCAGTGCTCCTGTTCACACATCTCGCATCGTCCAGGACTGGTTTTGCGAGCACGAGGGTCTCCCCTGGCCACCACAGTTATCAGTCCTTAATATCATTACGGTTGCAAATATCATGCTCCTGAAACTTCAACAAAGTCTGAAACTTCCACTACAGTAAAATAGTTTTAAGCCACTCATAGGGCGTTTAGCGTCTACACAGTTTGTACGCAGTAGCTTACGTTGTCTGTTGTTGAATTTTTGCTCATATAATACGAGTGAAGAGCAGAGATTCCTGTCCGTTAATTTAACTGGCTGTCTTGTTTCTTGCCCATATTTTTCTCTTCTTCCCTATGGACGGAGATGGGAAGTTAGAGAGTGGTAGATAAAGATCTGCGCTGATGAGTTTTTTCCTTGAAGGTCAGCAGTGCACGTAATCACTGGAAGCTTCTTGTGGCGATAACTTGGATCGACTCGGGAAGGCCTGAAATGAAAGCACGGGCTAGGCAGAATGGCGGGAGCCGTACGGGTCACGAGAACAAAAGCAAAAATTACTCTGCTTGCGTGAAGATGAGGTCGCCACACACCAGCTTCAAGGTTGCGCATGCGCAAAACTGTACTCCACAATCCCAGTTTCTCGTTGGAGCCGGCGACTGGAGCGAGTTACCCGCTTTACAACGGAAGGGTACTTTTATGGTTGGCACTGCAATCTGCAGGTTGTGCGTTTAACAGACCGGAGCTTCTGAATATGCAATTAACCGCATCGCCGCAGTTATTTAAAATCTCCACATACCGTTTTTTCCGTACTTTCGCGATTTCGACCACGCATACACGGGAGTTTTAAATCAATTACATTTGTGTGGGGAGTAATAAGTATTTCATATAGGACGGGAAACACGGTACCGCCAAAGAAGTTGTTTCTAGTACACGCCCTAAACTGCATGAAACGTATCCAGGTGAGATATTCGGAATATTCTGTGTTCTCTAGTCATGGTATACAAGCGTAGCTTCCGGTCGCATGTCAGTTTCAACGAAGTGTTTGACAGCGACCGCGCCGTGATGTGAAGTAAAATTCAACCTTGCTGTAACTATTCGAATATACATTCTGACTGGTACCACGAATGTCTGCCAGCAGTACAACGCGAAACGTTTTGATTTCTCCATAAGAACACTTCACAAAAGTAAAAGACGTTTCATAAACTGAATTGTCTAGGAACCATTTCTTATGTTCGTAACGCTGAAATTATCTATTTGTTCGGTGCATTTTTGAGTAGAAGACAAGCGGAATTTTGATTCATGAAAATGCTCAATAGCTTCAAGAAATAGGAAGCACAGAATCACGCATTTTGTTTGATTTGTTCGTCAGTAGCCTAGTGAAACATGCCACGCAATTGTTGATATCACTCCTTGAAAGAAAGATTCGCTTAATTTGCTGAACACTGGTACGACGTAGTTGTAATTTCGCAGGACAACGGTAGGGGAAAAGTAATGACAGATGCATGCTTCTCATGTGACGCAAGCAGCGTAGAGTACATTTCCAGCGCATTCAAAGTCGTTTCCGCTGTACGCTTGCTAGGTAACATACTGTTTGATCTCTTGGCAAGTCTGGAAATATACTTACTCATCTTGTAGCTCAGATGAATGTGGAAGAATGCTAAGCTAAGGAAAAGTTTCTCTCGAGGAAGCGGTACAAAGGTCGTTGATGGATGGAAATGGCACAAAAATTCGATTTAACTATCCAGTTCCAAAGCTTCTAAGAGGAAAAATACAGTCTCATAATGCGCAGTTAACGTCAACAGCTGAAGCGCGAAACGTTGTGGGCTGTGTTGTGACTAGGAGTACAGGGGGAGGGTGCATTTTCATTCAGGGAACTTCGTAGTAAATGTTATCAGACGAATTATTTGTACAAAAACAGCGAGTATTTAAACTGGACAAAAACGTTTCCTTTCTACTTAAATATTCAATATAGTGGCCAGCGCTTCACTTGTAACCAAAAAGAGAGAGAGAGAAAAATAAGCAAACTTGAGGCACGGGAGTGAAAAAGTAATCTATACTAATAGTATAAATGCGAAAGTTAACGGCTAAACAGCTAAACCAAATTTGATGAAATCCGGTATGGGAACAGCTTGAGCGCTGAGTAAGAGCACAGGCTACTTTAAAAAGTGTGCACCACAAGGTATTTATTAATTTGAAGAATATAGTACAAGATATAGAACTATAACTATTCTTTGAAAAAGCTGTTTACTCTTTGACTTTTGAACTTCGTCATAATTGTGAACTTGCATTTATTGTTTGATTTGTTCTATGTAATAAATACTTCCATAATTCTCAACGTGTTTAGTCCGTACTTCTATTCTAATATCAGTCACAAGCCTGTCGCATTTTAACTACATATAGTCACGCGTCCCATAGCTTCTGAGATGCTTGAACACTCACTGTGACGTCATTTAAAATGCTGTAGGACAGACACACACACGTCGTGCGCTTACATGTAGGACGTGGGACGCCTTTAGTGAGGCTACGTATATTTATGAGCGCAGGCACAGCCAACAGACATAAGCCTGAGGGCCGCTGACGTTATTCCACGTAGAAACGTTATAAAATTCGCGCTGAATCGAACTACAAATCATTCTCTTCCTTTCTTCGTCAGTTTAACGCCATTTAATAATTTTAAGAAGTCCACATTTTAGTACCATCAACATCACTCATCATACAAAAATACTTATAAGAGTCAACTGCTCGTGGTTTTTGGATAGCGTTGCTGGCCCGTGATCACAGGGTCATGGGTTCGACTCCCAGTCGAGACGGCATCGACGCGCAAGTCACCGAATTCGCGTCAAATAAAAAGACTTGCATCAAGTGGCTGAACATCCCGAATGTGGTCTCCGTGCCAGTAAAGCCACTCGCACATTTCGTTTCGTTTTACTGATATGCAAGCGCAGCTGCCCGTAACAGCTAGTAATGAATAAATGAGGATGCGAGAGCTCGCCATGATATTACGTACAGTGCTTTCATCAGTAATGCACTTCGCTGCTCATCAACAGTTTGTTGATTGCGCACGCGGGCACGTACATACGCACTCACACTTTTTTGTGGTAACAAGGTTTACTTCGAGTCAAAGCATTGGAGTTTTTGAGCGCGCGCTCGCAATTTGAAATGCTGGCCAAGAATCTGTTTCACCCTTTTGTGCACAGCCACTGACGTGTTATTCAGTCATATGTCATGTGGTAGAATAATCCATAATGTTTCAGCGATGAAGTTAATTCATTCAGAGAGACTAAATGAGGGCATTGCATCACTTTTCGGCTCGTAGATTAGTGCCAGTAATAACAGTGGTGAGCCAAACATTATAACCACCTGCTTAATAGCTTGATTCTCCGTCTTCCCTCAGGAAAATTCTCAAACTCGTATTATTCTTGGGACCGAAAGCTGACTAAAACCCGAAGTAAAAAACTTTGAGACACTTAGCGAGTCTTGGAATGTTCATCGGAATAGCAGATTACACGCCGTATGAGGGGTGTGTGTTCATAGCCGTCGACAATAGCAGTCGACAAAAATATTATCTGTACTGAGGCTCAAATTGAATGTGATAGTGAAATTATATGGTCGCGCATAACAGGTCTAGGTGGAACCAAGTTAACTGTTGGATGTTTTTATGACCAACAAACTCCGCTGTGACAGTTGTAGGTAGAGTCATTGAAAGAAAGCCTATGGTCAGTTGTGCATAAATACTCAGACCATGCAACACTAGTTGGTGGTGACTTTAACCTACCGAGTATAGACTGGGACGTGTTATAGATTCATTACAGGGGGTACAGTCAGTCAGTCTTGTGAAGTACATTTGAACACGTTTTCCGAAAACTGTCTGGAGTAGCTAGTTCGGCAGCTCACATGCAATGAAAATATTTTGGACCTTGTAGCTACCAACAGGCCGGACCTTACCTTTGGCGTCAGTATAGATACGGGGATTGTTCATCGTGATGTCATCATATGATTACGAAAGTTGATAAATCATTGAAGAGGGCTAGGGGAGTGTTTCTGCTAGAAAGAGCAGAAAGCAGTTGTTAGTACCTCACGTAGACAATGAAATGCAATCATTTAGTGCTAGAATTATGGCAATAGAGGAATTATAGGCCAAGTTTAAACAGGTTGTGAATCATGCTCTGGGCAAGTATGTGCCTAGTAAGTGGATTAAGGATAGAAGGGACCCATCGTGGTTCAATATCGAAATTCGGAAAATGCTGAGGATCCAAAGGCTGTTGCACTCTCGGTTTGAGAGAGGATGGGAAAACGACGACGGGCAAAGATAAGTAGAGATTCGTGCGTCTGTGAAAAGATCTATGCGCGAAGCGTACAACAGCTACCACCGTCATGTCCTACCTAAAGATCTGGCGGAGAACCCGAAAAAATACTGGTCCTATGTAAAATCGCTAAGCGGGTCTAAGGCTGCCATTCAGTCACTCGTAGACCAGTCTGGTTAGACAGCAGAAGATAGCAAAGGAAGGCCAAAGTTTTAAACTCTACGTTGAAGAAATCGTTCATGCAGGAGAACCATACAAACGTACCGTTGTTTGACCATCGCATACAGTCCCGTAATGATGACATAGTGATAAGCGTTCCTGGTGTAGAGAAACAACTGAAAGAGTTGAAAACAAATAAGTTGTCAGGTCCCCGGATGGAACCTAAATTTGGTTTTAAAAAGAGTAATCTCCGTCATTGGCCCCTTATTTATTTTGCATTTATGGCGAATCGTTCGACCAGTTCAAAGTGAGTCGAAAAAAGCGCAGGTGGCACCTGAATATAAGAAGGGTAAAAGAACGGATCCGCAAAACTGCAGACCAATATCCTTAACATCTGTTTGCTGCAGAATTCTATAGAATATTCTGAGTTCGAATACAACTGCTTTGCTAGAGACCGAAAAGCTTTTGTCCACGAATAAGCACGGCTTTAGAAAGCATCGCTCGTGCGAAACCCAGCTTGCTCTTTACTTACATGATATGGATGAAGGGCAACCGGCTGATTCCGTATTTCTAGATTTCCGAAAAGCGTTCGATACTGTACCCCACAGCAGTCTGTTAATGAAGGTCCGTGCATACGGAATAGGCTCCTAGATATGTGACTGGCTCGACGACTTCTTAACTAATAGAACCCAGTATGTTGTCCTCGACAGTAAGTGTTCGTTGGAGACAGGGGTAACATAAGGAGTGCCCCAGAGAAGTGTGATAGGTCCGTTCCCGTGTTCTGTATACATAAATGATCTGTCAGACAGGGTGGGGAGTAATCTGCTGTGTTGTACAGGAAGGTGTCGAAGATAAGTGACTGTAGGTTGACACAAAATGTTCTAGACAAGATTTCTAGTTGATGTGATGAATGGGAGCTGGCTCTTAATGTAGAAAAATGTTACGTTAATGCGGATGAATAGCAGAAACAAACACGTAATGTTTGGATACAGTATTACTAGTGTCCTGCTTGACACAGTCACGTCGTTCAAATATCTGGGCGTAACGTTGCGAAGCAATATGAAATGGAACGAGCATGTGAGGATTGTGGTAGGAAAGGTGAATGATCGACTTCGGTTAACGTGGAGGATTTTAGGAAATTGCGGTTCATCTGTAAAGAAGACCGGATATGGGAGAACACTAATGGGAAAATTTGCAGAACCGACTTTACAGTCACGTCGTTCAAATATCTGGGCGTAACGTTGCGAAGCAATATGAAATGGAACGAGCATGTGAGGATTGTGGTAGGAAAGGTGAATGATCGACTTCGGTTAACGTGGAGGATTTTAGGAAATTGCGGTTCATCTGTAAAGAAGACCGGATATGGGAGAACACTAATGGGAAAATTTGCAGAACCGACTTTACAGTCACGTCGTTCAAATATCTGGGCGTAACGTTGCGTAGCAATATGACATGGAACGAGCATGTGAGGATTGTGGTAGGAAAGGTGAATGATTGACTTCGGTTAACGTGGAGGATTTTAGGAAATTGCGGTTCATCTGTAAAGAAGACCGGATATGGGAGAACACTAATGGGAAAATTTGCGGAACCGAGTTTTGAGGCTGACTGCAGAGCGATCCCACTGCCACCAACATACATTTCGCATAGGGACCACGAAGATCAGATACGAGAAATTAGGGTTAACGCGAAGGCACAGAGTTCTCTCGCTTTATCTAGGAGTGTAACAGGAAAGGAAACGATTAGATAAAGTGCAGGTTACCTATCGCCACGCACTGATTCTGCGTGTAGGGACCCGACAGTTTGTTGGTAGCTTTGTGGAAGTATGCGTCGTTAGATGTCTACGCACAAGTCATGTAAATGGTGTAAATAACGGGCCGCTGATTTGCGTACGCGGTGATGGCGCCAGATAGCGACCCAGATGGTTTCCATATGATTTACATCAGGCGAATTTGGTCGCTGAGACATCAACCTGAGTTCACTCTAATGCTCCACCAACTACTGTAGCACGGTTCTGGCTCCGAGACACGGACAGTTAAACTACTGAAAGACGACATTGCCTTGGGGGAAGACATCAAGGATGCAGGTGGTTCGCAGCTGTCAGTGTCTTCGCTTACTACCACAGGTCCCATGCAACCGCAGGTGGATGTCTCCCATAGCATTACACTGCTCCCACCAGCCTGCGTCCGTGGTGCACTGCACGTTTCGAGCCGCCGTTCACCTCGATGAAGGCGTTTGTGGAGACGACCATCGACCTACTGTAACAAAAATGCGATTCACCCAAAGAGTCAACACGTTTCCATTGATCGAGGGTCGAATCCCGATGGTCCCGTGCTCACTTCAATCGTAATTGACGACGTTGTTGGGTCAACATGTGAACACATACGGGTGGTCTTCTGCAGAGCTGGATGTTCAGCTATGTACAATGAACGGAGTGCTCCGAAGAACGGAGTGCTTCGAAACACTTGTGCGTGCACCAGCAGTATGCTCTTTCGGCAGACGTGCGGCAGATCACCATTTATCCTACTTTACAGAGCAGACAGACCTCCGAACCCCATTTTCTGTGAAGTCATGGACGTCCAACATTTAGTAGCTAGTGGTACCTTCACTGTCCACCTACCTCTTTCCATGGATGCTGAGGACAGAGTAGCACATGAACACTCGACTAGCTTCGCCATTTTTGAGATACTTGTTCGCAGGCTCTGCGTAATAATAGTCTGCTACTTGTCAAAGTCGCTTGTCTCAATGGGTTTCACCATTTGCAGCCCATTTCTTGGCTAGGGTGATCACTCGTCGGTGTCTGCTTCGCTTAAGTACTTTTGTTACCGCGTCAGGTACCCGCAACGGCATCAGGCGGCGTCTAACGTCACGGTGGGCAGTGGTCACACGCTACGTGATCAAAAGTATCCGAACACCTGGCTGAAAATGACTTAAAAGTTCGTGGCGCCCTTTATCGGTAATGCTGTAATTCAGTATGCTGTTGGCCCACCTGTAGCCTTGATGACATCTTTGACTCTCGCAGGCATACGTTGAGTCAGGTGCTGGAAGGTTTCTGGGGAATGGCACCCCAGTCTTCACTGAGTGCTGCACTGAGGAGAGGTATCGATGTCGGTCGGTGAGGCTCGCCACGAAGTCGGGGTTCCAAAACATCTCGAAGGTACTCTATAGGATCCAGGTCAGGACTCTGTGCAGGCCAGTCCATTACAGGGCTGTTATTGTCGTGTAACCACTCCGCCACAGACCGTGAACAGCTGCTCGATCGTGTTGAAAGATGCAATTGCCATCCCCGAATTGCTCTTCAACAGTGGGAAGCAAGAAGGTGCTTAAAACATCAATGTAGGTTGTGCTGTAATAGTGCCACGCAAAACAGCGAGGGGTGCAAGCTCCCTCCATGAAAAAGACTACCGCACGCTACCACCACCACCACCACCACCACCACCACCACCTCCTCCGAATTTTATTATTGGCACCACACTCCACACTCGCTGGCAGATGACATTCACCGAGCTTTCGCCATACCCCCCCCCCCCCTGCCATCACATTGTGTATCGTGATTCGTCACTCCACACAAGTTCTTCCACTATTCAATCGTCCAATGTTTACGCTCCTTGCACCAAGCGAGGCGTCGTTTGGCATTTACCAGCGTGATGTGTGGCTTATGAGCAGCAGCTCGACCACGAAATCGAAAGTTTTCTCACCTCCCGCCTAACTATCATAGTACATGCAGTGGATCCTGATGCAGTTTGGAATTCCTGTGTGATGTTCTGGATAGATGTCAGCCTATTACACATTACGATCCTCTTCAACTGTCAGCGGTCGGTCAACAGACGAGGTCGGCCTGTACGCTTTTGTGCTGTAAGTGTCCCTTCACGTTTCCACATCACTATCACATCGGAAACAGAGGGCCTAGGGGCGTTTGTAGGAGTGTGGAAATCCCGCGTACAGACGTATGACACAAGTGACACCCAGTCATCTGACCACGTTCGAAGTCCGTGAGTTCCGCGGAGCGTCCCATTCTCTCTCTCGCGATGTCTAATAACTATTGAGGTCGCTGATATTGAGTACCTGGCAGTAGGTGGCAGCACAATGCACCTAATATGAAAAACATATGTTTTTGGGGGTGTTGGTTGGTTGGTTGTTTCGGGGAAGGAGACCAGACAGCGAGGTCATCGATCTCATCGGATTAGGGAAGGACGGGGAAGGAAGTCGGCCGTGCCCTTTGAAAGGAACCATCCCGGCATTTGCCTGGAGCGATTTAGGGAAATCACGGAAAACCTAAATCAGGAAGGCCGGACGCGGGATTGAACCGTCGTCCTCCCGAATGCGAGTCCAGTTTTTTGGGGGTGTCCGGATACTTTTGATCACATAGTTTATGTTGGCTCATGAGTGTCTCGTCTTACAAAGTGGAAAACTGGTAGATTTAGGACTAGTGTGAGATTGGAAGGTCAGTGGTTCAAATGGTTCAAATGGCTCTGAGCACTATGGGACTTAACAGCTGTGGTCATCAGTCCCCTAGAACTTAGAACTACTTAAACCTAACTAACCTAAGGACATCACACACATCCATGCCCGAGGCAGGATTCGAACCTGCGACCGTAGCAATCGCGCGGCTCCGGACTGCGCGCCTAGAACCGCGAGACCACCGCGGCCGGCAAGATCAGTGGAGCAGTGTGGATAGTGTCTTAAAAGGAGGTTAATAGGTAAATATCGACAGAAGTAAAAGAAGAGTAATGAAATGTAATCAAATTAAATCGGGCGATGCTGAGAGTTTTGGATTAGGAGATGACACTAGTACATGAATTTTGCTGTTTGCGCAGCAAAATAACTGACTGCGGTCCAAGCGGAGAGAGTGTAAAATAAAGCCTTACAACATCAAGCAAATGATTTCTGAATAAATGAGGCCAGGTGCGAGTAGGACTCTCTTGATGAAAATTAATTATTTATATAGACAATTCATTCCGGAAATCTAGAATATCGACTATTTTTGCCTGTTATCGACATTTATACTAGCAAGATATCGGTCTCAGGGATTCCAACACTTGGCAGAATGTTTTTGATTTGAAGTTTGACATCGGATAACAAATGACAAAAGAAGTATTTTTTGTACGATGTAATTACAAGTTAAGAATTATCGGATTTTCCCCTTTACTTTTACTGTGAAAGCTTGCTTCTTGTCCAGTTTCACGATTCTAGAGCAGCAGGAAGTGCCTTGTAGGTGTAGGTTTTGGTGTGCGACTTTGAGATTATCAAACTACGTAACATAAAGGCCGGACCTTTGGTTGCATTAACTTAGCTTACATTTGTTACACCGCCAAGGCCCTGTAAACCTTAGCATGTGACACCAATTTGAACGTGCTATGTCTATCCGTTCCAGGAGAAAAAGGACGTTAACAGATGGACCGACGGGTAGGCAGACAGCCAGATAGCAATTGTCAGGTTTTTTTTCGTGCGATTTTCGGATTTTTTCCTTTGGTTGCACTGTCAAACCTTGACTCTTGTCAATTATCATGATTGCGGCCAGCGGGAAGTACCGTACAGGCTTTGATTAGTGAGCTTGCGAGTGTCAAAGTATACGTAAGTGGCAGTATGCGTTGACTGCATTGACTTAGAAGCTTCAATTTTTACCGCCAAGGGAACGTAGGCCTTCGTATGTGGCGTGGTACGTCTATCCGTTCCTGAGAAAAAGGGTTTTTAACACTCGCACAGACAGATAGAGGGACCGGCGGACGGACTGACTCTTTGAGGTTTCCGTTTTTACCGTTTGAGGTACACCACCCTATAAAGTGAAGTTTATTGGCATTGAATACGAATTAAAATGTTGTAAAGTCTTTTCTGAAGATACAAGTAGTGTAGTCTTGTAGAAAAAAGAAACTGTACCGGCGAGGAGAGAACAGAACAGAAGCGCATTTAAAATGAACGCTTTCACGTCCGTATGTCTTAGACGCTGGAAAGTCTTCATGTTTGTATGGTTGTGATTCATCTACTATTTACGGCGTAACTTGACTAAAAGAAGGGATCGCTTGATAGGACACACCCTGATGCATAAAGGAATCGCAGTTTGGTAATGCAAGGAAGTGTGGTGTATATAAATTGTAGAACTTGACCACAGTAAGCAGTTTCAAATGGATATAGGTTGCAGTAGATGTGCAAAACTGAAAAGGCTTGCACTGCCTAGACTAGCAGGGAGAGCTGCATTAAACTAGTTTTCGGAAGGAGAAGAAACAACGACCCGAATATTGGTTCAAATGGCTCTGAGCACTATGGGACTCAACTGCTGTGGTCATTAGTCCCCTAGAACTTAGAACTACTTAAACCTAACTAACCTAAGGACATAACACACATCCATGCCCGAGGCAGGATTCGAACCTGCGACCGTAGCAGTCACACGGTTCCGGACTGCGCGCCTAGAACCGCGAGACCACCGCGGCCGGCCGACCCGAATATTACACACGTACAATGTACCTGAAACGTAAGTCGTAGGTTTCCCACGAGCTTTATCGTCGGCTTTCATATGGCTTCCCAGCTTCTGAGAAGTGAAAAAGCTGCAGCGAGCGATGAAGAGGGGTGGGGCATTTCGCCATATTTCTGTGGCGGATGAAAGTCTCATTGGCGTCGGCCACAGGCGTTCTCGTTATTGTCACCGGCGCGAGTGTGTGTGTTTAATGGCCCGTGACTGCGGCGATAGTGCTTCATTGTTTCTGCTCCGAGCCGTCGAGAGAAAAAAGCGCGAGGTAATTCGCAGCACATGCCATTTCCTGCGGCTGGGGGTAGGCGAGAGGGGCGACGAGCCCCCGGGCAAATGGCTCGCCGCGAGAGGGCGCACTGTGCTGGGGTAGGTTCGCTCAGCGCTGCAGGGGAGGCCTGCGCCCGTGCCTCTGACAGCAAGTGCGCGCTGCAGGGTGGCTCGAGGGTGTGCCCTCTGCAGAGCTGAGGGGGGCACTATTGATACTGCGGTCAGCTGCCGCCCTTCATTCATTCGTTGCGCATATTGTTTGACACTAGTGATGGGAAAAATCGATCAGTTAAAACCGGTACCGGTATTTTAGTTCTCAATAACGGGTATTTTTCGGTATTTCTTTGGTCTCGGTTATAACAGTTGTTTTTAGTTTTTGCTAAAACCGAACAAGAAAACCGAAATATCAGTTAGCCATAGCAGCAGTGCTAAAAAATTTTTGGGTTTTAAATAGTCTTATTTCAAAGAACAAGTAATTTTTATTTGTAAAATTTCCATTGGTTTGAAATCTTGCCTTGTTGCAGAATAGGGGAAAAGCCGCCAGTGATTTTAATGACAATGCCGACAGAAACGAGTAACAAACACATGGCGTAAGTATTTTAACAGTAGTTCAAAATGGCTCTCTAGTCCGTGAGACGAGTGATTGGTACTGACAGTTCCGGCGGGCAGACGGCGCTGTTGCCGAACGTGGCTCACAGCACGCGGCGCCCTGTCAGCTACACGCATTCTCTAGCAGCAGGAATAAAAGCGAGACAAAATACGAGTCGTATTGGCACGCGTGAATTTATTTAAAGTTGATGCTTTAAATATATTAACTCGAAAACTGATAAGAGCTATTTAGTACAAGTATCTAAGATGCTGAAACATAATAAAGTTATTTGTTAAACTTCACAACTGAAATGAAAACTATTTTCGCAAGTTGTTGAACATTAGCAGTTTTGGTTTACATTGTTAAGTATTAGCATTATTAATTTGTTCTACTACAAGCTACAGAATAATTGGTCAGTGTATTAAGAGTTATAATCTGAAGAAAGTACTCACAATATGATGATCTGGTTGTAGATCGGTAGCAAACTCCCTCCTTACATTCCTGAATACGTTGTAGTTACTGTAATGGAAAAACACCACTAACATCACTGTCAGAATCTGATTTGACATTGTCTTCCTCAGCACTACTCGAACTATCACTGCTCTCTCCCAGATGTATAATTAAATTTTCGATGCATTCTTCCACAACCCCTTCGGTTTTGGCCGCCTCTCTGATGGCACTTGCAGTGCTGTTTACAATTTTAGCCCACGTCTCGCTTGTCACTTTATTGATAGCTGCTGGAAGGAGAGTTTCCACTTCATAGATCGTGAATTTTTTATTGTTTGCAGCAATGTAATTTTTTATCTGCGCCCACACTCCTTGAATTGCATTGAAGTGACAGTGGTATGGAGGAAGCCGAACGATTTCATGCCCGTGCCTTTTAGCAGTCTCGTCAATTACATATGTTGGAAATTGGGGTTTCTTTTGTGCCACAATTTCGAGCAGTTCCGCCTTCCTTAAATCTTCTCTGAAATCTACTTTTCGCCGTTTCAACCACTGAATGATATCGTCTTTTTTTGTTGCCAAGGTTGGTGCCTTATCGTGAACAACGGAATGATAAAGCGCATTGTCCATAACAATCACTGATGGACTTGTCAGATTCGTCATAAGCGATGTCTCGAACCATTCTTGTTCATTTCTTCATGGTAATCTCCCGTCTTTTTTGACCGAAACATTTTCAAGCAGTTTGGCACAGAACCTTTCGATGTTCCTGCATGTAAGACAATAATACACCCTCCTTTGCCAACAGGCACTGCCATTGTCCCAAAAATGGTTCAAATGGCTCTGAGCACTATGGGACTTAACATCTATGGTCATCAGTCCCCTAGAACTTAGAACTACTTAAACCTAACTAACCTAAGGACATCACACACATCCATGCCCGAGGCAGGATTCGAACCTGCGACCGTAGCAGTCGCGTGGCTCCGGACTGAGCGCCTAGAACCGCTAGACCACCGCGGCCGGCGCCATTGTCCCCTCGGGCGTTCCATCATTCCAGCCTCTACGTAAAGAATTGACCCAAGTTTCATCTAACCACACTATACTTTCGAATTCCACACCTATGATCCTGCGCAGAAATCTGCACCGCCATGCAACTACATCTGTCCTTTCCATTAATATTTTGCGTCCGTTAAACAGTGAATAGCTGAAGCCTATGTCTTTCAACACTGTACGCAATGAAAATTTGCTCCCTTTAAAAAGATCGTCTTTCTGAAGCGACACCAGTAATTTAGTTAGAGTGGATGTTCCCTTCTCTTATAATAGCTGTATATATGACGACGAATAGCGTCTTTCTGAAAATCGTCCAAAGCTGTCACCTGCTTATTTCTCGGTCGCTTCTTTCCTGGTGTGTGCAGCTTAGTTGTGCCACTCTCGTCACAATCTACACTATACTGTTCTTTCCCTATCTTTACAACAGTGTTCTTACTTATTTTCAATGCTGCTGCAGTTCTCTTCACAACCTGAACAACAGGAATTAAGGGCCCACCTTTGTCCTTTTCTTTCTCAAAGTAATCCCTCACAGAGCACACGAATTCACGGGCCTGGTGTGTAGCACACTTTTCTTCCTCCGTTTCACTTCTTGTGTTGGGCTGGTACTACCCGCCGCACTAGACATTGTTTACAACGAAACATAAACAAAGAAACACTAAAAACAACAAAAACGAAATAAACTGCCAATTCAACTTCAGACAAACGACGAACGACCGCACCTCCTGCACGCGAGACACTGGTAAGTTTCATAAGCGCGCGCGGCCGGGTTTCAGAGCGGCAACGTGGCCCTTGCTACCCGCTCAAAGTCAGGCCGTCATTGGCTGCCTGCCTGCGGTCGCTAGGCAACGGAAAGACGCTACCGAACTGTCAATACCAAAGACTCGTCTCCCAGACTATAAGCACTATGGGACTTAACATCTGAGGTCATCAGTCCCCTAGACTTAGAACTGCTTAAACCTGACTAACCTAAGGACATCACACACATCCATGCCCGAGGCAGGATTCGAACGTGCGACCGTAGCAGCAGCGCGGTTCCGGACTGAAGCGCCTAGAACCGCTGCGTCACAGCGGCCGGCTTTACATCAGTGCTGAGACAATAATGTACCCTTTCGTGGCCTAGTGGATGGTACACGTGTACATGCAGTGTGCGACATTTGCCCCATCTGGTCTGTGTGGTAGTTTCTCACTGTAGTCGCCGGACATTAGTTCTGGGAACTATTTTAGGTGATGTGGTATCAATGAAATATACTGCCCAATTTGCTTTAAAAGATTAAGATCAGAATGAGCCACAACAAACTTGCAACGTTATATAAGGAAAAAACCTAAAACACAGCAGTTCATTCATAGTTTACAATAAAAATAGAAACTAGCTGATTTGTTGCCTGTGTCTGCGTACTACGCCTTAATCTGCTTGTAGCTTTTGAAAGCAAATTAACATGAAAAATAGAGTTCTACAACCTCAGATTTCACCGTACAGTGCTGACTATTCGTAATACCCAAAATAATAGTATGATCCTCCATCACATCATTTTTGAGCAGCTTCAAAAAATTAGAATCAATAGGATAATACTGGTAGTTTTTTTGCAGTATTCAACACCTTATCACTTTTAGACAAAAACAGCGAACGTCGACGGACAAAGTTTTCTTTTATTTGCCTTTTGCTTCTGTGTATCTCAAAATAATCGAGGGAGTCAAAATTTTTAAATTTTTCAGTCTTTGTTCGATTTTTACGTTTATTACAGGAAATAACACGAATAAAAAACCTGAAATCGGGCTATTTTTGAAACCAGTTACTATAGCGGTTTTAACGCTCTCGGGTTGAAAAAAAAATAGATATAACCGAAAACCGGGTGTTTCCCACGGAAAAAAGCTTTCATCCACAGTCACACTTTTTATGTTCGGAAACGGGTATCGGTTTCAGTACCATGCACTCTCAGAATTAGTAACTGCGTCGCATGAGCAGCAAAGGCAGTCTAAGTGACCACCTGGCGACGGAAGGGGAAAGGGGGGGGGGGTTGCTCACTAGATCCCCATTTGACGTAATATTTTGGTAACAAGATTCCATGTGTAGTTTTATTCTCATCTTGCACTGTTTAAATATTTTGTACCTTCTTGTATTTAATACACACACCAAAAAAAGTTTTACATCACTCTAGTTCCGAGAGTTCCGGAACATGCCCAGAAAATTGGAACAGAGATCAACATAAACATCATTTCTGCCCTTTCTATTGGTCATGAACACTATACATTGTATGTTGTACCACCATACAGCGAGACCTTCAGAGGAGGTGGTCCAGATTGCTGTACACACCGGTACATCTAATACCCAGTAGCACGTCCTCTAGCATTGATGCACCCCTGTATTCGGTGTGGCATACTATCCACAAGTTCATCAAGGCACTATTGGTCCAGGTTGTCGTACTCGTCAACGGCGATTCGGCCTAGATCCGTCAATCTATCCCAGGCATGTTCAATAGGGTTCACGTCTGGAGAAGATGCAGGGCACTCTAGTCGAGCGATGTCGTTATCCTGAAGGAAGTCACTCACAAGATGTGCACGATGGGAGCGCGAATTGTCGTCCCTGAAGACTAATGCCCCGCGAATATGCTGCCGTTGTGGTTGCACTGTCTGTTGGAGGATGGCATTCACGTATCGTACAGCCGTTACGGCGCCTTCCATGGCCACCAACGGCGTACGTTGGCCCCACATAACGCCACCCCAAAACAGCAGGGAATCTCCACCTTACTCCACTGCCTCCAAACACGTCTCCGACGGTTGTCTGGCTGAAGGCATTTGCGACACTCACCGGTGAAGAGAACGTGATGCCAATCCTGAACGGTCCATGTGGCATGTTGTTGAGCCCATCTGTACCGCGCTGCACGGTGTGTGGTTGCGAAGATGGACCTCGCCGTGGACGTCGGGACTGAAGTTGCTCATCATGCAGCCTATTTCCCACAGTTTGATTCGTAACATGACGTCCTGTGGCTGCACGGAAAGCATTATTCAACACAGTGGCGTTGCTGTCAGGGTTCCTCCGAGCCATAATCCGTTGGTAGCGGTCTTCCACTGCACTAGTAGCCCTTGTCCGGCCTGTGCGAGGTATTTCAGCCACAATTCCTGTCTCTTTCTGTATCTCCTCCATGTCCGAGCAACATCGCTTTGGTTCACTTCGAGACGCCTGGACATTTCCCTTGTTGAAATCCCTTCCTGTCACAAAGTAACAATGCGGACGCGATCGATCCGCGGTATTGACCGTCTAGGCATGGTTGAATTAGACAATACGAGCCGTGTACCTCCTCCCTAGCGGAATGACTGGAACCGATCGGCTGCCGGAGCCCCTCCGTCTAATAGGCGCTACTCATGCATGGTTGTTTACATCTTTGGGCGGGCTTAGTAACATCTCTGAACAGTCAAAGGGACTGTGCCTGTGATACAATATCCATAGTCAACATCTGTCTTCACGAGTTCTGAGAACCGGGGTGATGCAAAACTTTTTTTTTTTTTTTTTGATGTGTGTAGTAATTAGTAATTTTGTCTCTTTTAGATTTTTAGTTCTGATGACTCATCTGAATCCACACTGGTGAACTTTCGGGTACACTAAAAGCCATCAGAACAACTATAAATAAAAAGTACTTTCCAAAAAAGATCGCGCACATCAATTTAATGATGTCAGATTTCATTTCCTATCTCTTATACGGCGACTCCTTTTAACTCTGTACATGGACCGGTTTCCGTTGTTACTTCCGGCGGCAGTCAGCGTCTATAAGGAGTGGTCAAAATTATGGAAACATCGAACAGACAACCATATCTAATACGGTGTACAAAAACCATTCTCGTTTAAAACAGCCTTGAGTCATTTCGGAACGGATAAATACAGTTCCTAGATGGTTTTTAAGGAAATATTATACCGTTTTTCCTGCAAAATAGTAGCAAGTTTAGATAACGATGATGGAGGTAGCTAGCTATCACACACCCTTCCCTCAAAAGTAGACTACAAAGGCTCAATAATATTGATGCTGACTGTGGTGGCCAAGGTACGTGCGACAAATCATTTTCGTGCTCACAAAACCAGTCCGGGATGATGTGAGCTGTGGGAACAGGGGCCTTGTCGTCTCGGAACACAGCATCACCGGTGAGGAACAACACTGTACCAGGGAATGGATCTCGTCAGCCAAAATCCTTTACAGTAAAGTGACCTTGCAGAATAGCCGTGGGGCCCATGGAATACCACGATATGACAGCCCAAATCATCACCAAACCTCCGCCATGTTTCATTTTTGGGACGTAAATTCGGCCTGAAGTTGGGAACAGAGGGCAAGAAGGCTCATGCGACCAAATGGTTTTATCCATTGTTCCATAATCGAGTTTTTATGGTTTCGGCACCACATTTTCCTGTTACGGGCATTTGCATCGCTTTTGAGTGGTTTTGGAATTTTAGGTCGCCCTGCATTTCCCTGCTTATTGAGTTCCCTTCGTGTTGTTTTGGCACTGACAGGATTCGCGACTGTGACGATCAGTTCTGCAGCGGCTTTTGCTGGTGTCGTCATCTTACTTTTCGTCATAACCCTCATCAGTGACCATCTGAAACGTTCACTGAACACACACACTTTCGTCCCCGTTGTGACTTAGCGGATGTTTTTGGGCTTCCTCTGTAGGCAGTGTAAATCTTCGATACAGTGACGCTTGAAACATCAGACATTTCAGCTCCTTTGGTTACAGAACCATCCACCACACAAGCACCAACAATTTGCCCACGTCAGAATTTACGTAGTTCCGACGTAAAGCACTTAATACATTACAGAACACTGTTCTGGTTATGGCTGACACTTGCAAGGTGTTGAGGACATTGCACAGGTGCCGCTCGTGGTCAGATACAACTGTGCATCATGCAGGTTTGGCTAGCATCTGCTTTCATGTCCAAGCTTGCATTTCTGGGCTTGTTTCCATAGTTTTGTCCCTCGTCTGTATTTAATGCATATTCTTGACTTTTTCTTGTAACTACAGATACACATCTTCTTGGGTAAGCGATTTTGCGACTGCCTGCCAGGGGCAAGAGGACTTTGTATAGTTTAAAGTTGCCATTTGTACTATATTTTAGCTACCACAGAGAAAAATCTCGTACAGAAATGTTTTCTGAAGTATATTTTAATTGTGCGCTTTGATGTTTTTCATTGGGGGGGCGGGGGATTGCGTGATGATGGTGCTTGGTACCGAAAATGAGAAAATAAATGTACGACCGTAGACTCGAGCAGATCCAATATTTTTCTGATTGTGTTGGTTGTTGTTATAACTGACGGTGTGTCTGTGTGAAACGGTAGGAATCGAAGCAGGTTCCCTAAGCAGCAATTGCTTGTAACTTGAGTCAGTCTGATCTTGCTCGTGGTAGGCCAAATAAAGTGTCTACGATACACTCCAGGGTTGACGCCTAGTGAACGGAACATGTGCTTGCCGAAAATTAGGCCAGTTACCTGGTTTAGTTGAAGACTTGGTAGCGAGCGATTCAGTACTCGTGTGCGTTCACAGTGCAGAGATGTCGTCGGAACAGGAAGTGAGGTCTTGTGTACAGAAAAATTGACTTGATAGGTCAAATTGCTGGAAGGCATAAGGACTCCTCTTAAAGTTTTTCATGTGACGTTCCATTTTTGTTGGTCTTAAAATTCAAGTAAAATCTCATCTTTATTGGATCAAATATTTATAAATGATATTCAAAATCTCAAAAAAGAGTCTCTAATTAATCATTTTAAAATAACACCACAGTGATGTGTACAAGGAATTACACTGATAAACGTAAGTGATTAATGAAATGTCCGTTTAAGTAAAAAAGATTCGGCGTTGTTCACGAAAGTCTTATTATAAACACTAACATTCGGTCTACTGACTCATATTTCCCGCTTTACTTCCTCTTCTGAGTTTACCAAGTTACAATCACCAAGTATCCATTCGTTTTATTTTCCGTGGTATTTTCTGTGAAATTCGCTAATGTCTTAGTGTTGCAACGGCACAAGAGTAAATTCGTGATGCGTTGGGAAATCATTCTAGATATAACGATTCTCAGCTGCTCCATAATTACTACGAATTACTCCGGGTGAAAGACACAACAAAGTCTCCGTCTTTGTCCAAAGAATAATAGTTCTCGCTTCGTAATTGTCTCTCTGTGGACGGATTTCAAAAGAAAAGCATTCATTCCTCCATATAAGGGCAGAAGTGCTACTTCAGCATACTGTTTTAGTCAATTTATAAGAGCTGATATCTCTAGCTTTCAGATGTTGGTACGGAGAAATGTTTATATGAAATAGACGCTATAGATTTAGAAATGTCACTCCAATAAGCAAAAATTATGTCATGCATAATAAAACATCAAATAATCTTAAAATGTTTGTACAACTTGCAGATAAGTTAATGTTTAATTCTGCTTCACGTATAGCTACGTCAAAACACCAAAAAGTGCCCAGTTTTCGAGCACTTCGTTCTGGATTTTCGAGTTCCATTTTCCCCCTCTTGTTTCTTGCACATCCTCTATAGATTCGTCAGAATTTCGAACATTTTGCACCATCTGACAAAGTCGAGCGCTTTTTCTAGGTCGATAGACTCTTTGAACGTGTCTTTATTTTTCTTCAGTCTTGCCTCCGTTATAAACCGCAACGTAGAACTGCCTTTCTGGGGCTTTTACTTCTGAAGCCAAACCGATCGTGATTTAACAGGACTCAATTTCTTCTTCGTTCTTCCCATAGAAAAAGTTAATCTGGCAAGAGGAGGCATTGCTTGCAGGAGAACAGCGGCTGCTGAAATTAAGTTTTGAGGACTTGTTGCTGTCCTGATAAACTTAATTGTAAAATATAACGTTTTCTACTATTTTACTACAAAATCTTTCATAAAAGAAATAGAAATAATACTGCGAATGAAAATTAGAAAATAAGTCATGCTAAAACACTACCCTATTTCTGTGGAATTGCTCTTGTTATTTTAAGTACAGTCTCATTTTTTACACAAATATCGTTCGTACAGTGAATTCGCATTGTGCTTAGCGACTAACTTTAGATAAAACTCAAAACGGCATATTCTACCAAGGAATAAAACTGTACAATAAATTACCAAAGAGATTAAAGAAATTGCAAAAAAAACACTTATTTAAAAAGGCAGCTAAAAGGTACCTATTATGCAACACATTTTATACATTGAAGGACTACTTAGATAAAACAGAGTAGGGGTTTGGTAAAAGAAAGTAATACAAATAAACAATAATAATGATTATAAAACATTCCACATAACACTTTCACACTGTTTTTTCCTTCTTTTTTGCTTTTGTAAAAAAAACTTACCCCAAGCTATGCATAGCATAGTACTAACACCTCTTCCTCTTTCTGTACTCAACATCTTACCCATTATAGAGGGATGCTGACCCAGTTTTTCAGCATAGCAAATGGGAAGTTGCGGTAAGAAAATGGCCTAGAGATCACCATTGTGTGTGTGTGTGTGTGTGTGTGTGTGTGTGTGTGTGTGTGTGTGTGTGTGTGTAGTTAGTGAAGTGTAATGAAACAATTTGTGTATAGAGTGTGCGTGCAGTGACTGATAGTGAGATATGAGTGAACAGTGTGGCATTACAGTATTTAATAAGTCATTTGTAAAAGAAGTATTGTATACCAGGAGCAAATCTAATGATTGTCTCTAACTAGAAGTCTGTAAATGTATGTGTATACGAATTAGCTTATTTTAAATTGGTCTAAACTCGTAAAACTTTGACATGTCCTATATTCTTGTAAAAAGAGATCTACGGTTGAATAAAGCTGCTGCTGCTACTACTACTACTACTACTACTACTACTACATGGAACACGTTTGGTCGTGATTGCGTGTATGCTTTTCTGCCTCTCATGCGTCTTAGACTGAAATTGGAAAATAGGACATACTGAATTTCTAAGGGACAATTAAATCCTAATGTTAGGAATGCTATTTTTGTTTGTTTACGTACAGGTTTTTTTGCCTCCTTCGTTATACAGAATATCACACTCACGCAAATCATCACTTACACTGTATTTTTTTTTTTTTACCACTATTGATTACTAAATTATCGATTTCCTTTCCTCTTGAGAAAATGTACATATTTATGAAAATTGTCACACTTATCATATGCAGGAGAAACATTAGAAGAAATTGATTCACTGACCACCTTGTTTCCTGTGACGCCCAAAACTTTAACGCTCCTCCATTAAATCCATTGTATGAGATTTTTAGAAGTGATGGAGTATCTTAAAATCTTCCATGTTTTCGAATGGGTGTCCAGTGTTCTTTATGTGTGTTGCTATTGCTGATTTTGTAAATTGGTTGTTCGTGTAACAGTTGATGTGTTCAGTGTATCTAATTTGAACATTGCCGGCAATTTGTCCTATGTAGTAGCTTGAACGAGATTTACATGTTGTTTTATTTATTCTTGAGGCTGAGAATTTATCTTCTTATTGTTCAGTGTGTAGACTAGTTTCTGTTGTAGTTTATTGTTTGTGGAGAAAGCTACTTTCACTTTATGTGATAAACTTATTTCATCATTGTGTGGAGGGCGTCATCGAGAAAGAGTTTCGTAAAGGTTTAAAATTGTTTGTAAATTTTGTTGAAAGTATCTAAGTGGTCTCTTTCTCAAATTGCCGATGACGAAAGTATGAATATTTGCGCGTCGTGGGCTATACTGCCCCACTTTTTTCTTTTTTTTTTCCACCTCCTTCCTTAACATTTAGTGATTCTTTCCAAACGGTAAGTGATACGTGTACCAAGGCTGGTCCTGCGGTTTAGGAGATGTGGAATATACGTAACAGGGTGTACACGCCCCGGAAGAACTGGAAAAAAACTAGAAAATTTGCAATGTTTTAGTTTTCAGATAAATTTTTGTAATTTTAAATGGTAATTTCTGATACTTTAACAAAGAGTTTTACTTTAGCTCGCTACTGCAGAATAATACTGCAGCAGTAAAACATAAAAGGGAGAGTAACATTCAAAAAACATTAGTTGCAGAGGAAAAAAAGCCATTTATAACAGAAAAACACAGTGAACACAGAAGCGTCTGCCGACAGCAAAATGTGTCATTCGGACGAAGACGGCGCAATACTTAGTAACAACGAACTGCTTTCGATGAGCGCGTGACGTCAAAACTGTTTACGTTTCTAACAGGTCGCGGGAAACTACTGCGAATGGTGGTTTCAAAAGCGTTACTTTCAAAACAAATTTCCTTTTACGCAAGATGAATTACAGCAGGTGAATAAATCAACCCACCAGTCGGAAACGATCTAAATCAATCACATAAAATGCCAGACCACGTTAAGTGCTACATGCCGACTCGTGAGTCCGCTTGTAGCTCTTAATATGGTCTGGCACTTCATGTGATTGATTTTACTGATGGACAAACCCTTAATTTTAGAGGCCTCTACTTTTACAAATGCATGTAGAGATCATTGCCGACACATTTCATGTGGATATGTTAGATCGCCTTACAAACTGACTGACTGCTAATGCGAAGTTTGTTTCGTGCCCTTCTGTAGAAGACGGGTTTAAATACATTGAACCCACGGTTAAGGTTAATTGAAAACCGCCATTAATTGCATCTGGTCCGCTGTCTTGCTCTCCTGCTATTCTGCAACCGTTGTTGAAGTCCAGCCATGTCTAAAAAGATGACTTACGTTACGTGTGAGAACATGCGATGAATTTCTTATATCGCGGAGCGTTTGATTCTCATTCAAAAACTTAGCACTTTGAGGACAGTCACGTACAAAAAATTTGAGCGCAGAAGACCAGCCATTTATGCCATTGCTTGAAACTTTACTGGCAAATTTGTGTTTGATATATCTTAAGCCAAACGTTAACACACGCTAAGAAAATGACAATATTTTCTTGCATCTGTACCGTATGTACATTGATTTAAACCGTTAACTGTTCCTATTCGTGTTTCGCACTAATTAACAATAAAGTTGCTATTGGCTGACTACATCATGTGTCTATCCTACGCTCTGAATATCTGTCAGTCATTGCCTGGCGAGATCAAGTGACGTGAGCTAGGAATAACTGGCAAAAGTGCATCGCTATCTCGATCTCAGTGCTTGGGAAGGTACCATGCTGTATTTGGTGCAATTCGTATTGATACTTCTGTAATACGAAAACTTGCAGTGTACCTGTTGTTGTGCATCAAAGATCTTTCCCAAACGCGCTGTCTTTTTGCTGGGTATCGTTTCCTAGTGTGTCGGGAAGTTCTGTGCCAGTGTATAAAATCTTTGTATTTCAAAGGATTGACAGCTTTTATAGTTCCAAGGAAAAGTAGAAGGTGATTCAAATGAAAGTCTTAAAAGTGCTATAATGTTTTTAATTGTAGCAATGAACATAAAGTTTACATGCCATTTTTCAACTTAGCCTCTCTGAAGTTGAATATACATATTCCACCACTTCAGAAGTGCATAGATACCATGATGAAAGAATTCTTTTGATTGTGTGTGTAGGCAGTCTTACAGCACTGTTTCCACCTCTCCATTGCTTCTGAAATGCCTGCCTCCCACTGCACGTTTGAGTATGCCGAACAAATGAGCATCACTAGGAGCAAGGTCTAGTGAGTTAGGACGATGTACCAGAGTGAGTAAGGAGGATGTACCAAACATTCAATTTAATTTCCTGAATAGTCTCAACTGTCTTATGGGCTATTTGCAACCAGGTGTTGTCACGCTGTTGCAATACTCTCGAAGTCAGAAGTTCTGGTCATTTACTCCCGCAGTTAACTTTCCAGCATGTCTAAATCAGAAGTCCTGGCTATTGTCACTCCCTTAGCCTTGTAATGCTCCAAAATCACTTCATTCACATCTCAGAAGAGAACGAACGGGACTTTTCCAGCAGACGGTCGAGTGCCGGCGATGAGCTGTGGCGTCATTCCTCGATTGTCCTTTTTTTTCTGGTGGTGGCTGTGGATCTAAGTCCCATCACCTGTAACAATTTTTCCCAGAAACGCATCACTTTCGACATGGAAATGATGCAAAAGTTCTTCGCAGCCATCGACATGATGATATTTCAGTTCGGCAGTCGAGTGATGTGGCATCCATCTTGCAGACCCATTACTGAAGCGCTGTACATTGTGAACAACATTTTGCTCTGAACCAGCAATAATCTTCAAACGTATGGCTGCTTTGTAAAGCGTTACGCGTCTATTCTCCTTTACTAGCTCCTCCACTTACAGAATATTCTCGTCAGCCACTGTCGATGAGCCTGCCCCGGTCGTGGGGGGTGCTTCACAGAAGTTACAACGCTTTTAAACTTCCTACACCACTTGATACTTGCTGCAACGACAAACATGTATCAATGCAGTGCGCCGTCATTCTGGGATGAATTCCGATTGATGTTACACCTTCACTACGCAAAAAACGCATCACAGATCGTTGCTCAATCGCTGTGCTTGTTGACAGCGGGACAGCCATGTTGTCCTGCGTTGTAGCATCACCCTGCCACCTATCGGCCACTTTCTGAACCTCAAGGAAGACTACTGCCACCTACCAACTTAATCACACAACTTTTCCTAGTTTTATGGTACTGTAAAGGTTCTCATTTGAATCACCCTCGTGTTTGCCACTTAACAAGGAAAAAAATGTACTTTCACGCAGGGTATAGTGTATAGTGTATTTTCATCCGAGAAAAAGTGTACGGTATTGTGTAACCAGTGCAGTAATGCAATCAGTGTAAGCAGGTGTTGTAAACTGATTTTATCTTTGATTGTGCGTAACTGCAGTAGCCTAAGAACCGCAGTTGACGTTTTGTGGCCGGTGCGCAGGTCGGGCTCGTCGAGCCAGCCGGCCGGGGAGCAGCTGCCGCCCGCGGGCCCGGCGCTGGCCAAGAGCCGCAGCCAGCCGTGCGTCCAGCAGGCGCCGGCCACGCCGCCCGCCCCCACAGCCGCCCCCGCCGGCCTGCAGCGCAGCAGCACGCAGCCCATGGCCGCCGACCTGCACCACTTGTCCGGCGCCTCCATCGCCGACAGGTGCGCCCGTCACTGCTCACACCAGCACTTCGTCGACTGCCAACCCACGCAGATCGTACCGATCATCTTCGTAACCGTACCGAGCTTGTTAAACAAAAATGCGACAAAAGGGGTAGAAAAGAAAGTTTTCGACTGGATTGAGAGCTTCTCGGTAAAGCAGGGTGGTTCATTTTTGCAGGCTGTTGGAGTAATACGGAGAGGGACGCAATCATATGCGTGGGGAGGAGTTACGATGGGAGTCCCACGTGGTTTGAAAAGGTGTGCAGCTGACAACAGGGAAAATTGTACATGAAAATTTTTGGCAGGTTTCTGATTGGTTTTGCACAAGTGGGATACCTTTAAGCTTCGGGGGGGGATCCATCTCGTCCACTTTTATATTGTCAAAAATATGCCACCTCGTATTAACGTAGTATACCAACAAGACGTAATAAATAGGACAGAAAAACATCTAGCTGTGCATGTTGATGAAAATGTAAACAGGTAAAACTGTATAGTGGACCTGCTAAAACATTTGCAGCTGGACCTTCTGTTTCAGATTCATATTTTTGTGGTTGTAATGAATTCTTCACAGTCACTCACAAACAACCACAAACCCGTGACTTGGTGAGGGCTGCTGCCCGTTTATTGTTAATATAACAATACAAACTCAGCATTCCTTACTGCAAAATATCCAGCAGCAAGTGTTACCTCTTTAATGCTTGCACCCTCCTTAAATGCAGTTCTCATGGTATACAGTCACTGTAAAGTAACTGGCAGAAACTTGAAGATGACCCAAATTTTCCTGCAAAAGTCTACCTACAGAATCTCACGACCAACATTAAATAAAAAAATAGAGAACTATTCAGTCACCTATGTATTACTTTTATAGGGACCGTGAAGACTAAATTACACTAACTACAGTTCTCACAGCGACATTTAACCTGTCATTCTTCCTGTGCTCTATACACATTTACGATGGGAAGGAACCCTAAAAAGCCATTCATTGCCACGTATCCTCTGCCATGCTCTTCAGTGGTTTGCAGCGTATATACACTGATGAAAAAAAAATTGTACCACCAAAAAGATTAGTGTAGAATAATGTGATTTCGGGAATGTATTTGTGCAGGTAACATGTTTAAGTGATTAACATTGCAAATTTACAAGTTAATGTGAGTGTGAGAAAAAGAATTGCAACTGTCAAATGCCGGTACATTAATAGACAGTGTAACCACGAGAATATTGAATACGAGCATGGAAATGTGCACGCATTGCATTGTGCAGGTGCCAGAAGTCAATTTGTGGGATGGAGTCCCTTGCCTTTTGCACTTGGTCGGTCAATACAGGGACGGTTAACGCCGGTTGTGGATGATGCTGGAGTTGTTGTCCAAAGATGTCCCAGATGTGCCGGTTGGTGACATCTGGCGATCAAACAGGCCGAGGCAACATGTCGACACTGTGTAGAACGTGTTGGGTTACAACAGAAGTATGTTGGTAAGAGTTATCCTCTTGGTAAACACCACCTGGAATGCTGTTCATAAATGGCAGCACAACAGGTTGAATCACAAGACTGATGCACAGTTTTTGAGTCAGGGTGCGTGGGATAATCACGAGAATATTCCTGCTGCCATACAAAATTGCACCCCACGCCGCAACTCCAGGTGTAGGGCCAGTGTGTCTAGCATACAGATGGGATGGTTGCAGTCCGTCAACTGATTTATTTCTAACACTTGGCTGTCACAGACACAGAGGCAGAAACAGCTTTCATCAGAAAACACAACAGACACCACCCTGCCTTCCAATGAGCTCTCATTCGACACAACTGAAGTCTCGAATGGCAGTGTTCTGAGGTCCGTGGAATGTGCGGTACAGGGCATCTGGCTCATAGGTGTTCTTGAAGTAACCAATTTTTAACAGTTCACTGTGTCACTCTGGGACCAATTGCTGCTGCAGTTACAGTATGAAGTGGCAGGGCCAGATGCTGAACATGATGGTGTTCTCTCTCGGTAGTGCCGCATGTCTGCCCAGAGCCCAGTCTTCTTGTGACTGTACATTCTCATGACTGCTGCTGCCAGCATTTCTGCAGTGCTGCAGAATGTACAGCCAGCTTTTTCAAACTCATTGAGGTGTTTATGATAACATCTTTGTCATCGTAAGGGCATTCTTGACTAACATCAACTCACTGTATCCAATCTGAAAAGTAGCAATCACTCATGGCCATTACAGCACGTTTTCAATGCAAACCTGATTTGCATGCACATCGTGGCACTTTTAGCGCCATTATTATGCAATTGGCACGATATTTGAATAGAAGTCATCTTTCAGATGTAGAAACTCACCTAACAACTTTCGTTTGTCGCACAACTACTCCTTGGTGTTGTGTCAGTGTATGTAGATCTTTCATGTTGAGTGTCTTAGATGTATTATACGGACTGCTCTTTGTGAAACACCTATCCCAAAAACCTTAAATTAAGCCTAAATGAACAGTCACTATAAATTTTAGAGCTCTCTTACTGCTTAAAACAATTGCTACTGACTAGGGAGCATAGGTAACAGATACTTTGAGTTCAGATTTTATGCTGCAAAAACATATAAAGTGAATGCAATTGATGAAATTATCATTATACCGTAATGATATCCTAGATTCTACATCAGTGCAAGTTCAGGAGTTGGAATTAGAGTAATTTGGATTTCAACATTGTGAAATTGGAAGACTGTAGTGACTGGTTGCCACCATGAGGTTATCATCATCTTATAGCACTCTTTGTGAAATGCCTTCAGCATATATATACAGGTTTCACAGATGAAAGTTCAAGTATTATCCATTATTCTCAGACTGAAAACACACAGGCAGTTTTCTCAAGCATTAGACAGCACTCAGGATGTACCGTTTCCAATTGCAATGTGGCTAGTTCACTCAATCTCAACATTGACCCTGTTGGTGGCAATAATGTTCTTCATAGATCTCATACAAATTTCACAATAGAACCTAATATTTATGAATGAATCACTAAAAGAAGTATCATGTAGGGAAATCCTAATGTGATTTATGTCTGTACTGTAAAGCTAAGATAGCATATTTCATTATCTAGTTCTTAATGTATATTATTAAAGAGCTAGTGTGTATTGGTAGCAGTTTTGATGCTTTAAGTGTTATAAAAGTTACCTACAGTGCCAGTGGTCACTACTAAATAAGCGATTTCCTTTTAGGTTAGCTGCACTTCAGAAGAGTGGTGATACCCAATGGAGAAAACGAATTTCCCATTTGAATCCAGAGGATGAGATAACGATAATTGCAACAAAGAACCAGATCAATGTGAGTATACTTTCCTTGACCATTTATGCTGTTTTTCTGTATTTATTTTAGATGACATTATCAAAGAGTGCAATTATTATTGCTGCTTCTATATTATTCAAACATAGGCAACTGCTCACTGAAAATATTCAAGTTTCACCAAATGTTATTTACCTATGTTTCCACTGGTCTGGTCAAACAGCTGCAGTAATAATGTTAAATGTAGTGTTTACTAATTAGGTATTTTCTGTGTGACTGGAGAGAATTAGTATTAAGTATTATAAACATCTGCAACTAACAATTTTAAACAAGTAATAACTTGAAAACAAAGCACTGTTGTTCCACAATAATATTTATTTAATAGTTCATCATGAACTGGCTTTCAGCTTCTTAGGCCATCATCAGATAACTTAATACTAAATAGATGGTCCACACAACATCAGTTATTGACAATGGCCTGAGTTCATAATGAACTATTAAATAAATATTATTGTGGAATATTAATACTTTGTTTTCAAGTTCTTAATACAGGATGGGGCAAATAGAAATGGCCTGGGTAAAAAAAGGCAGCAGAGGAAATGAAATACAGTACTAATCTGACTATAGGAGATGTTGAAAGTGACCACCACTCATCTCTTGGCACTTTTGGGCCCAGGTCAGCAAGTTGCTGAAGGCAGATTGAAACTGAACTGCTGGAATTGCTGCAGTCTCACGTGAAATATTCTTGAAGATTATGAGGGTGGTTGTGATTCACCTTACACTTGTGATGTCCCCATACAAAGTAATTGCACACCAACAGATCAGATAAACTGTGTGGCCAGCTAGTGCCGTGGCCAGACTGACCTCTGCTAACAACTCTGCACTGCCCCACTCACACTGACACAGCCCACACTACACTATGAACCAGTGTAGATCAAAGCATACATTCAGATGCAATTTTATCCACTCAGCTGGTTCACTTCTATTTGTTCCCTCCTATATGTCTATATTCCTCAAAGAACCACAGGAATATCCCATAAATTTTAAATAATTTAGGAGCAAAAGTAACAACTTGCTGGATAGTAGAAAACTTGCTAGCTCTTGGATGAGTCCTTTTTTGAGCTAAAGCCCCCACCCTCTCTTCCACCCTCCTCCTCCCTCCCCTCATTATCCTACAAATACACACCTGCATATGTTGTGCTGACTAATACAGTTTCGAAACCTGAGTGCAGCAGAGGTGTTGTGTCATGTGGAATGGGCGAGGGGAGGAGGAGGCAGGAAGGGATGAGAAAGGGTGGCTGATGGCACGGAGGGTGGCAGTGGGTGGGGGAGGCAGCAGGTGCACAGGATAGGAATCTGACACAGGCACCTGCAGCAATGAGTTCACACAGTGCACGATGACACCAACAGTGACAGGCAGTATAAATCATGAATTACATTAAGGTTGTTTTGAATGTTCTTGTGAAGAATTACTACTCATAGAGAATAAACAATTTCTGTTACCAGTCAGTGCCCTTTTATTGTCTGGTTGGGCAAAGTGCAAGCTTCACACATTGTGCCTCAGGATTCAACAAGTTTTCTCTTTGACATTGGTTCTGGAACCACATAACATCATTTTGCATTCTTTTTCACCTTAACTCCGTAGTGCTTTGGAGTAAAGAATTCGCAAGATTTTTCCTAAAATGGTACTGCTACTATTATTACACTTTTCTCCTATCACATTTTTTATATTTAAAAAGTACATTTTGCACTGTATTACGTAATCTATGTATAGTGAGTACCATATTTACTCGAATCTAAGCCGCACTTTTTTTCCGGTTTTTGTAATCCAAAAAACCGCCTGCGGCTTAGAATCGAGTGCAAAGCAAGCGGAAGTTCTGAAAAATGTTGGTAGGTGCCGCCACAACTAACTTCTGCCGTCGAATGTATGTAGCGCTACACAGGCATGCTGTGTAGGCAACGAGATAAATACTGGCGCCAAAACCTCTGCGTCAGTAAATAAATAAAAAAAAAAAGGTGGAAGACGAGCTTTTTTTTCTCCGCCCCGAGTTTCGACCACTGCATTTTCATACATTATCCAACGAAGTAAATACAAATTACGCATTGTTCATCTTCGAAAGTAGCAGAATTTCAATGTACTACGAAAATCCGACTGGCAAGACTGTTGCTAATAGGAACCTGATGAAATGTGAATCACATGCAGTATTCTCTTCACCATAAGAATAATACGAATATAAACATTTTGCCATGTATTCTTTCCTGTTTGTTGCTATCTCATTTAAGGGGCTCCGGAACGCCCTATACTTGCAATGTTAAAATAACGCTTATAAATTACATCTTTCCTCACAAAGTATCTGAGGTAGGAAGTTGAACTTTTTACAGATTATTTATTGGAATATGGGCTACAACTTAACACAGGGATTTTACAAAATTTTAGTTCAGTTATTAAAGATGATTTTTTTTTTCAATTGTAATGAAAATTCACAACATTTTTTTGCAATTTTTTATTTATATATTCAAAAATATACAGTTTTTTGGAAAAAGGCTGTGTTAAATTATGCAGAAGGTACTGTGTAACATTTACTGAAAGTTTGAAACAAATATGTTTGGAAGATCCTTAGAAAACATGTAATTAGTATGAGAAAATAAAAGTTTTGGGAATCGAGCGACAAAGATTGGATTAACTTTTTAGTGCATTCCAGGTCCATAGGATGGATTACCTTCATCCTCTGCAAACTCCTCCTCCAGCTTCCTCTTGTTCCTCCTCCTGTTTACTCTTGCTTGTATTTCTAGACTCTTTACAGCCCTGTCTGCAGCCCGAAGGCGTTCCTTGTCTAAAGCAAGCATCGCTCGTACCATGTTAGAACCTATCTTCATTCCCATATTTCTAAATACCTTGCACCTTACAATTTTGCCATCACTGAAAGTCGCAACAGCATCATACACACCAAAGTGAAGTGTTTCTATTCCAACAAATACAGTCTTGGGGATTCTCAACCATATAACACTATTTACACTTTCATTGGGGTTTTGAGTTTTTCCGTGAATACACTTTTTCAACAGTTCAGGTGCTGCTAAGTCTCTGAAAATAGGTTTTATCATCTCCATTATTGCATGAGGCAGACTATGCTCATGAGTGTACACTTCACCAGTTAGCAATCCTTTGTTATATTTACACCAACTGTCTTCTTCTTTGGGACACAAGCTATGATGGGGATTTTCATCGGTTGAAGTAGTATGAAAAAAAAAAGAGCCCAAACAGACTTCTTCATTTCGTCGACACTTTGTGTATTTTGCCTAATAGCCATTCCATAATAGTTCTGTATTTTGTCAATTACACTGTCAGTTAACCTTCCCTTCCCATCCAACCCTTTACCATCACTGAGTTTTTGTTTTTTGTACGAAGCTTTCAGTCACCGAAGTCTTGTTCCCATTCGCTTCTGTACGTGTCCAATACACTCAAATTTCTGCACTACAACATCACCACCATAGGGCTTCAGTCCTTGAACATGTTTGAAACTTTTAGAATCACCGTCACCAAGGTAATTAACATATCGCACTTTATCACACGCCTCAGAACGCTGGAATATACTGGCAACACCAGCCACTTCCATTCCTCCACTACTGCCACTATAGTTAGCTTTGCAATTATTTTCATGTGTACATTTATATTTTTGTGGACATCTACAATATTTTGATATTACTGCTACATCTAAAACTTTCCCTGTATACATACTGGTGGCAGATACTACACCATGAAGAGATGTGTGTCCCCGTTTATGCCAGGTACCATCGAACGCTGCAGTCAAATCTCTGTTACCATTATTTTCCATTACTGCCTCTTCCACAGCGTTCTTCATAGATTCTATACAGACATCTTCTACTTTAGACCCTATTAATTTATTATAGGTCGTAAACTTGGTTGAGGGATTTGGAAGATTCATGATGCCACAGAAAATTGCACCTACAGTAGCACCCTTACCAACTGAACGCAAGGAATAAACAAATCTAATGTGTTCGTAGATTTTGCTACCATTTTCTTCAGTTGCAGTTACTGCAACACTGTTCCAAAAGGTGGTCATGTATGATCACTTATCACATTTCAGTTGTATTTCACTAGCAAGTCCTACGTGCTTTATTATGGAGAGTTCCAGACCAACTTCACTACAATGAATACATCTTACGCAGTTTGAAAAAATTCCTTTGAGAACCAACATATCAAATATTTAATTCACATCCGATTCGCCCATAAAACATTCATAGTTTTCACTCATTGAACCAAGCTTCTTCTGTGAAGTATTTTCTTTCCCACTTTGACTGCTATCGGCAGGTGTACTTGAGAGGTTAGGTTCACTCACTTGGTTATCGTCTTTATTGTTTACAGTAATAACACATACCTTTGGCTTTCCAACATTTCTCCTTTTCTTAAAAGCCTTCAGAGGATTTCTAATAACTTTACTTTTACTCACTGTTATACTTCAACAAAACAGAGACTCAAGAAACAGAATTAATTACGAATATTTTCGAGATGACGACAGAGTAAATAAACATGAAACAATCGACAGTCACACCATCGATATATATTAAACCATCACAGGTTAGCCACAACACATACTTTATCTCACATCACTAAAATGTACCTGATGAACACGGACGTTAATAATACCACCATTTGACAGCAGTTTAACAGCGCCACAGTGGGTCACGCCCATGTAGAACACATTTCAAAAAAAATTTAAAAATAGTTGTAGTCTGCGGAATTGAATAAATTGTATATCTATTAAAAGGTAATAGTCTGCAGATTCAGAAAACGCAAAAAAGTAAAAATTGAACTTTTCATGATTTTGAGCCTTTCCGGAGCCCCTGAAATCCTGTCTGCCTAATAAACTACGAAACTAGAGTGAGACAACAGCAAACGCGGAAGAAAATACGTATCGTGTCCTGTTTATATTCGTATTATTTTTATGCCTAATAGTGATACAGTCAGAAATGAAGCACGGCAACTGACTAGATTTTTAAATCTAAAACGACTAATTTCTGTGCAGAATTTGATTTACTAAAGAAGCGGCCGCAAAGATTTTCAAACGGAGAAAAATTTTCGCCTAACTCTCGTTCAGAACATGTTCTATAATACGCAGTCTATTATTTGGTTCTTCTAGATCATTGTCAAAGAAAGCAGCAGTGTAAGTAACTACAAGTAGCAGTCACTTGCCATTGTTTCGCTAATGAGACAATTCCTCTCTTTTTTTAATCGTAAGCGGCGGTAGCGCGCACAAAAGCAAGCCATGCCGCGGGCGGCGACAGGCCGTAAACACGCACTATAAGAATGCGACAAACAATGCATGACGCAGTACAGTAATGCATTTTCAGCTTAGAGTGACGTAAACACCTATAACAAAGAAAACGGCACTTATCAGATCAAAGCAAAATAAGCAATCGATTCAAACCAGACGAAGCACGTGAAAAAGGAAGGGTACCCGTATAAATACGGACGGAGCGCCTGACGCATAGCAATGGCTACCTGGTAAAGCTTAACTGCTAAGCTTACGACTCGAACCAAACTATTGTAGCTGTATCGTCTTTCATTCGATCTAAATTGTGTCTCATATTACAATGGACCAACTTTATTTCGATTTGAAGGTGCGGCCTAAAACTTTTCTCTCCCCTTGAATTTCGAGTCTCAAATTTCAGGTGCGGCTTAGATTCGGGAATTTTTTTCCCCTTGATTTCGAGTCTCATTTTTCAGGTGCGGCTTAGATTCGAGTGCGGCTTAGATTCGAGTAAATACGGTATATTATAATTGTGAACACTTCCTCACTTTTACAACACTAATTGCAGAACCTATATGACAGACCAGCTGATAAGCTGAGTATAGGGCTTCTCAACAGTATAAAGTCCTTGAATTTGATTTGTGTCATGAAGTAGATTGGGCCAATTCTCTACTTCCAATGGGATTTTCATTCTTTGGTTGTCAAGGAATATCACACTTATCTTCTATCCCATAATAATTTATATTGACTGATGTAGACTTGTTTTATGGGGTTGTAGTTACCGTTTTACAAAGATTTGTAAATTTAGTTGGAAATGCCAAGTCCTTCATTACATTCCCAAGGCTTTGACTGTGTATGGAGTCAAAAGCTTTCATAAAATTGATGAACAAGTAATGTATTTTTTTTGTTTACATTTCATAGTTTTTCATTTATTGTTTTGTTTACAAATATATTGTCAGTAGTGTATCTGTTTTTGTGAATGTCAATTTGATAAGCCTTGATTAAATTTTCTGCATGTGGTTTTGAGCAGCTTTTATTGCTAAACTGCTTGAAACAGTATTCCATGAAACCATTTTCATTTCACTAATACTGTATTGCAGATATTTAATTTAATTCCATGTGAATGATTTCTTGCAAAGTAAGAATTTCTGTTTTGATGTAGCAGAGTTTTGTTACGTTTTGGCATGATCCAGGTAATGTTTTATCATGGTGTCTAAAAAATTGTGGCAAAATCGACACCAAAACTCTGTTTTAAGAAGCTTAAATAATTGAAAAGTTTCGCAAATCAAACTAAAAGTATATGGATGGATCAGTACTCAGTAAATAGAGATGAAGAGCTGTAAAAAGGCATTTAGAAAATGACACTAACTTACTAGAATTTTTCCCCAACTGTGTATCAAGTTATTGCTCTTTTCTGTGTTCATATTAAAGGCTTAGCACTACTTCTGTTTGCTGTGTAGCGGTCTTGCCTAATATACACAACTATACTTCATTCTGGAGTAATAAAACTGAAGAGTTTTTGTTCCACGTCTTTACTCTACTTCTTTTCTTACAAATATAGCTACACTGTGGAGCAGAAGTTGGAGAAAAATGAGATTCTGGAACTGATGTCAAAGGAAAATCATATGTAATGATAAAAAGAGAAGACATAAGACACAAAAAAATTGGACAGTTTTTTCGTGTATGATGTGGAACTCTTCTGGCTCAGCAGAAAGAATGATTGTCCTTTCTAACATTTTCATGTATCCCAGCATTAATTTTTCTCGGTTTGTAACAGGTTAATGTTGTACATTAAACTAACCTATATTGTATAATCATTACAATTTGGCTGAGTGCAAAGGACTAATCAGATGACCATATGTAAGAAACTGAACTATTACGCTAATCTATCAAAGAATGGAATGGACAATAGATAATAAAAACAGATAATAAGAGTGCAGAGAATCTGTGGAAAATTCAGCTTTTTTATAATTTATGGGATGCACAAAGAAAGTTGCTTGTATGGATGACAAGTGCATTTATACTCCAAATGACAATGAGCAATGAAGGATACCTCATACGGGCTCTCACTCACCACATCCATTATAGTTTTTTAACAATATCTGGGATTGTGTTCATATTGAGTATCAATTAGAGCTAATTACCTACTACATCATTGGATCTTATGTAGGAGAAGGTGTAGGTGATGCAAAAAAAAAAGTTTTCTACAATGTGATTCCAAATGTTAAGGCACATGTATATTTATTCGTGAAACTTGTACAACTTATTCTGCACATATACCACTATTTTTTAATGTCATCATCAATAAACTCCAAGCACTTGGTGAGGCAGTTTACTAACTTTTGAATGCCGTGGCACACACCCCTGCTGCAAACTCTGTAGATTATCATGCACAGCACTCTGCACCTGGTCTGTCAAGAAAAATTTCTTGCCCATGTACTATTCCTAAATGGTGGAAAGATAGAAGTCACTTGTTGCTATGGCAGAATAGTTAAAAATATCACAACAAAAACTGCTGAAAAGCTCAATTTTTTTGTAGTGTGTGTCTCAGCATGTTCATAAAAAAAAACCTAATTTGACAGCTATTCTCAGATCTTATTTCGAATGGCCCCATGAAACATGAGGGTCTTAAACACTCTGCCGACATTTTTATGTTAACTTAGAATATAAATGCTGGTCAGCCAAATTGCTTGTCAATGGTCAAAAGAAAGTCCACATGAATTACTTCTTGGACTGTCAATTTTTATCTTCTATTTTCTATTTGCTTTCATTATTGTTGTTGTTGTTTACCCATTTGGAATACGCCTGAGTCGATTTACTTCTTACATTTAGTATTTAATGGGCCACCCAGGGTTCATCCACCATCACAATGGGTTTCAGGATATCTATGCTCTCTAATGTATAATGAGTGAAAAATTCCCAAGTCAGCTGAGCACAATTTCTTTTGAGCTTAGCAGTTAATGTTTTTGATATCTACCCGACCCAGAATTTTTTGGAAATTCATTCAGATGGTTGTCATTTTATACAACACAGTCTGACCAAGGTCACATTTCATGCAGTTTTTCCATCATTGGATGGTGATCTGTGTCCATCAGTTATTAGTTTGCCCATGAATGGTTCAGTCACAGTAGATGGTGTTCCACTCCTGGTCACTGAGGAGATTTTTATGATCAAATAACATTAATATGAAAGGAACATCGAGTTGCAGAGAGGCACAGTGAAAAATACTACTAAAAACAAACAAAAGACACAAATGTGCGCGCGCACATGCAAATACGCACATGAAGCCTCTGTTTCCAGGCATGTGTGTGCTTTCTCATTTGTGGGTGTTATTTGATAGCAGGGGTTATTCTATACTTCCATTAGACACACACACTGTTACTTTCCATTTTGATGATGACGCTGTCAATGTAAATACAGTAGTTCTAGCTTAATTATAAAATGATGATGACGATACTACTACTATTACAAACACTATTACAAATAATAATAATAATAATAATAATAATAATAATAATAATAATAATAATAATAATAATAATAATAATAATAATAATAATAATATTTAAAAAATGGTTACACATATGATAGTGTATTTCATAAGTTGTACATCTCTTCTGATCAAAGGGAAATGTGGTCTAGCTGCATTGTTGGACTGAGGGGGAGGAGGGGGCAAGAGGGGATGTGGACAATCCACTGCAAACCTCTGTTTGTAGGCAGGGGGGCTTCAAGATCCTCAAGAGAGAGAGAGAGAGAGAGAGAGAGAGAGAGAGAGAGAGAGAGAGAGAGAGAGAGAGAGAGAGACAAAAGACTGAAGACTGAAGAGTCCAAATGACTCACTTGATGACTATCCAAATACCTTTCCACTTGAGAAAATAAGATCTAAAGGAAAGAATAACCAAACTCTTGAATCTGGCTCCAGTGTACAGATAATTACTGTTTTTGAGACTACAAACACAGGTGGAAAACCTACTGTATGTGAACAATTTTTGGTGTTGCTGAGCAACAGTCACACAATATTTTTTTAAAGGAACACAGTGCCATTTGACTGTTTTATTGTTTATTGAAGTACAACCCAGGATTTAGCCTGTATGTCATTTTTAAGTATTTGATTTTGTGTCTTTAACATATGTTGCTTGACAACAAGTGAAGTGTCCTGCAATATACTTTAAAGACATAAAATCAGATCCTTTAAAATGGATTATAGAACTTCATTTCTGATCCTGACAGTGTATACTAAAAAAAATTTGAGATAATACTAATTAGAAATGTAGGTAATTACTTCTTGGGCTCTTCTACACCAATACAATTACCGTTTAAACTTACTTAATACACCACAACAGAAATCAAAGACAAAATTACATTACTTACATAGTATTTCTAATTGCGCTTTATGATGAATGAAATGAAGTTAACATAAAACTCTAGGTATTCTAGAGTGCCTGCATGAGTAGACCGTTTGGGTTTTCCCTATTCTGATGGGTATGCCTCCAAGAGTTTCGCAAGGAAGCTAAAGGGAAGTTTCACAGCAGCTGCTATCTTCATCTGATCTCCTAACAAGTGACATGTTATAATTTTACAAAAATAAGGTTCAAATGAGTAGCCCTTCTTGCTGTTCCTTAATAGATATATTGCTCCTTTCACAAAAGAAACAATCACATAATTTCCCTGTTGTTAGGATCTGTTATTTATGTTTTGTGCCAAAGCCAGCATTGAGTGGGCAGGTTGCACCCCTTAAATGCAGTGATTATAACTACATAAAGATTAGTGTGATGCAGGCCAAAACCTGGGTTGTACTTGAATAAACAATGAAACAATCAAATAGTGGTGTGTTCATTAAAAATCTACTGTATGTGATTTTAATAATGATTTTTATGTAAATGACACTGAAAGAAGAATGAAGGAGATTGTAATGTGAGAAAATGACTGAGAATGAACATATTTTTCATGCGTCTAACTTTGACTCGTCTTCATCCAACAATACTACACATTGATCAGTTCTTACAAACAAAAATAAATTTATTTTCTTGCTTCTGTCAGTGGTGGACACTGAATTCAAAGATATCAAAGTGTGAATCATTGCCTGAATGTCTCTCAAATTTAAAAAAAATGGAAAACACTTTTCGTGGGTTTGAAACTTAATAAAAGAATTAACAAAGAAGATTAAGAGATTGTTAATCATGAGACTGAGAAATGGATACACATTTGATATCATCTTTTAAATATTTTTAGCCCAACCAATCCTTGCTTTCCAGTCATTGTGAACAGGATTAATTGGAAAGCAGAGGAAATGTGTTACTGTTATTCCAGTTGATATGGAAATGTGATCCAGTGTTGAAAGAACATTGTTTCAAACTTGATGAGTCCCTTGGTGGGTCAAAGAGAGTATGTTCCCATTTGTCAAAAGGGGTATAAAATGAATTAATTTTTATTTTGGGTGAATATGTTAAGGAAGAAATTATTGCAGATATAAAAAGAGGCTAAATATTATGGAATAATTTTTACAGGACTCCCAATCAAAACAGAACTGACGAAGTGAGTCAAATAATTAGATGCATCCATAAGGAAAACAACATTGTGGAAGTTCAAGAATCCTTCTTAGGTGTTGTTTATATTGGGGAAGACTGTAGAAGGCATGTCACAAGATATTAAAAAAGCAGCTGGAAAAATATGAGCTGTATATTGCATTGTGCACAAGATAATGTTGTGACAATACCGTATCGGTGTAAGGTGTAATTGGAGACGTTAAACAAAAAATTCAAGTAGTCAGTCCAAAAGCTCTCTTCAGCCCCAGTGCTAAACATTCCTTAGATCTTTTGGAGCTCATACATTAGCATAGTTTCCCTATAGTGAGACCTTTTTTGGAACTGTAGAGAGCTTATATTTGTTCTTCCTGTCTTCTATATATACGTGTTAATTACCTGTAGGAAAAACAGCGTGGTGGATTGCTTGTCACAATTCATTTAGCCATAAAAGAAAATGTGGAAACAGTTATGAGCACTCAGGAAGATAATGCAAGATCCATTCAAGGCAAACCTTGATACAAGATATGCAGCAAGCTTGTTTCTTCCAGCTATACGTGATTTTGCGTTTTTGACCTACTACTACTACTTCTTGCAAATAATACTGGAGGAAATAAATTCACTCCAACAATATCTATAGTCTCCAAAAATGACTTTGAATAAAGGAGTTGCCAAATAAACATTCTGAATGGGATTTTAGGGATGGAACAAACTGTAGTTATAGACAATGCTGCTAGTTTTGGCACTAAAAAATGCAATGATAAGGTCATTAAGATTCACCGACGTGGAGGAAGGAGGGTAAATAGAAAAATGTGGTTTGAACTAACTTGTGAATCGGAGTTGTTGACTCAATAATTAGATTGCCAAACAGTGTTTGACTGTATAGACCAATTTATAGAAGAATTATCACAACAATATGTGGCCATGAAGGAAATCGCAAAAATTTTCCACATTGTTGAAACTAAGTTTGTGGTTGAAGCTTTTGAAGATGCACTGGCGGTAGCACGAGAATCTGTTAGAAATTTATAATGAGCCTGATAAGGACAAGGTGTTGTAAGAAGTAGAAAAGTATTGTTGGCATCTGTGTGCAATCAATAAAGAGTGAGGATGTCACTGCTAGTTGGAGAAACCAAGAAGTCCTTAATTTATAATTGAATGGGGCGTCTTGAAATCATTAGCCTTTACATCACTTATATCCAATGTTTTTTGACCATTCCTCTCTCTGACACATCATGTGGGAGAGGTTTTTCTAAACTGAAACTGACAAAAAATTATCTTCATTCTATGATGAATGAAGAATGACTAGCCAATCAGTCCATTTTTCAATTGAGAGAAAAGTTTCAAGTGAAGTAGATATCAGTGATGTTATTGAGAATTTCAGTAAAATAAAGTCATGGGAACATGTGCATAATAATATCAGTAATAACTACTGTCTTATACTAAGCAGGGCTGGTGTGAGAACATTTTTCTGCACAAATGATTTTTCGTATGGACACTCTCCTTCCCCCCTTTTCCTGCATACACCTTCACCAATGTTAGTTTTCACTGCTGATTGTAATACGTACTGTATACAAATCTTGCACTGGCTTCCCTCTCATCTTGGCGCCCACAAGCGGTTACTACTAATGTGATGTGTCCTGTATAGAAATAGTTGTGACACGTCTGGTGCCCCTCTTAGCTTGTAACCCAGTCAGTGGCTTGTGGCACTTGTGCCTTGAACTGGCCCTGGTGCTCATGTTACGAAACTAACTAATATGGTAATAGCACAAACTGTGTTTCGAAACATATGAAGAAGGGTACAACACTTAGCACTGAAAGCAAGTATATTATGGACCCAAATATACAGACAGAACAGAGAAGCTGCTGGATGTAGAGTGCTGCTATTTATTGAGACCTTGAATATTCCAGTATATGCTGACATTACAAACTGAAGAAATATTAAGAACCTTCCAGAAATGATAAATACTAAGAACAAATATTTACTGGTGATCGAATTTCAATTGGTGAACCACAAAATGATAGGCAGCAATGGTAACCACTATTCCACACTGTTTGCAGCATAGCTTGCAGTGTTACCACTCCTCATGGAGAAACATTGGTCCAATCACTGGAGCTGGCTAAAGTGTCCTAGATATAGATTCCTTTGTTATGATGAGCATCGAAGGAGGCCCCTCCTGTCGATGCTTTGTGATCATCGAATGAGCCTTCAGCACCCTTCAGCGAGAAGCTCCCTTCATCTGTCCATGCCTTGAGACTGAAGTAGGACTTCACAAGGAGGAAATGGATGATGTCTGTGCACTTTTGTCTCCATGATGGATGGTTATAATCCTTAACTTCTTCTGCAATGTCCAGCAAGGGACGAAGGATACAATACAGACCATAGTAAAATTTTAGCAATTTTTCTGATGGTCTAATTTTGGCACAGGTGTAAAAATCCCTTTGAAGTCTCTGTAGCTCAATCTCGCTGTCCAGTGCTAGCCATTAAAGAATTCTTGGTCATTGTCCTAGATGTCCAGGGACCATATGCAAGCCAACTGCTTGTTATTCGCCCTGGCAATGAGGTGTTTCACATAGTGATTCTAAGTATTGACCAGTTGAAATAGGAACAATGTATTCATTGTCATTTCAGCCTCACTACTGAAGCCTAGTAGTTATAAACAGGCCTGACCTTATTGAGACTTCAGTATAGAGACAGAGATTAGTGATCATGTTGTCTTAATAAATCACAGTTCAAAATACTAATTTCAGTTCCTTACAGAAGAATCGAAAAACTGGTAGAAGTCAACCTTGGGGAAGATCAGTTTGGATTCCAGTGAAATGTAGAAAAATGCGAGGTAATACTGACCTTACAACTTTTCATAGAAGATACGTTAAGCAAAGGCAAGCCTATGTTTATAGCATTTGTAGGCTTAAAGGCAGATTTTGACAATGTTGACTGGAACACACACTTTCAAATTCTGAAAGCGTCAGTGGTAAAATACAGGAAGTGAGAAGCTGTTTACAATTTTTAGAGAAACCAGACGGCAGTTATAAGAGTCAAATTGCTTGAAAAGGAAGCAGTGGTTGAGAAGGGAGTGAGACAGGGTTGTATCCTATCCCCAGTGTTATTCAATCTGTATATTGAGCAAACAGTAAAGGAAACAAAAGAAAAATTTGGAGCAGGAATTAAAGTCCAGGGAAAAGAAATAAAAACTTTGAGGTTGCCGATGACATCGTAATTCTGTCAGAGACAGCAAAGGACTTGGAAGAGCAGTTGAATGGAATGGACAGTGTTCTGAAAGGAGGATATAAGATCAACAAAAGTGAAACGAGGCTAATGGAATGCAGTTGAATTAAATCAGGTGATGCTGAGGGAATTAGATCAGGAAATGAGACACTTAAAGTAGTAGATGAGTTTTGCTATTTGGGCAGCAAAATAACAGATGGTGATCAAAGTAGAGAGGATATAAAATGTGGACCGGCAAGGGAAAGAAAAACGTTTCTGAAGAAGAGACATTTGTTAACACCGAGTATAGATTTAAGTGTCAGAGGGAGAGCAAGAGATGAACACAGTAAGCTGATTCAGAAGGATGTGGGTTGCAGTAGTTACTCAGAGATGAAGTGGCTTGCACAGGATAAAGTGGCATGGAGAGCTGCATCAAATCAGTCTTCGTACTGGAGACGACAACAACAACAACAACAACAACAACCATGGTTACTAAAGTTAATAAATCCATCAAGATGGTTAGCAAAGTATTTTTCTTGGAAAGAGCAAATAGGCAATTGTTAGCATCCCACTTTAACAATGAATGGACGTCATTTAGTTGCAGTATGATGGACGAAGAGGAATTACAGGCAAAGTTTAAACTGATTGTAAGTCATGCTCTGTAGAAGTATCAGGCGAGTAAGTGGAAAAGACCCACTGTTGTTTGACAAAAAAATATGGAAAATGCTGAGAAAGTAGATGCTGTTGCACTCTGTTCAAAAACAACATGCAAATGGTGACAAACAGAAGTTAGTAAAAATTCATGGATCTGTAACAAGATTGATCCTCAAAGCTACAAGTACTTCTACCATCAATCATTCACACAGGATGATTGTACAAACAAACTGTTGTTTGACTGTTGCACGGACTCCTTCATGGAAACACAGTAATAGGCACCCCTGGCATAGAGAACCAACTGAAAGTGTTCAGAACAATTAAGTTGCCAGATCTGGATGGAATCCCATCTGTTTTGCAAACAGTACTCCAAGGCATCGGCCTCTTACTTAGTTTCGATTTATTGTGAATCTCTCACCCAGTATAAAGTCTCAAGCAACTGGAAGAAAGTGCAGGTGATTTCTATAAATTAGAAGGATGAAAGAGTGGACAGCAAAATTACAGAGTAATAAAAATGTTTAGCAGATTGGTTGGGACATGACCAGTGGTACCTGTGTCTGTTCTGTCTTAGTCTTCATAAAATCCAGAAGCTCAGTAGCACAGATGTTGGAATATCATGGTATTCATGGTATTACTTCAGGATAGATGAGCCAGATGAAAAGCAACCATTTCCACCCTATTGGATCGTAGTTCGTTTTATGCAATGTTCCATTTATTAAATGGAATTCTCCTTTGGTCAGGTCTTCTTTCTTCAAGATGTCTGTGGTTTCCAGCAGTGCTGGATCTTCCTTCTGTTCAGCAGCAGTGTCATTTAATACAGCAGTGATGGAGATTTCATCCACACTTCTGTGTTCCAGCAAATGATTACTTAAAAGTCAGTCAGCATCCTTGTGTTTGGGTCTGCTTTCATATACCACTATGACATCATTCTCCTGAAGCCTCGGTGTCCATTTCCTGACATGACAAATTGTCCAGGCTAGTCAGCCAGTATATAGAACAGCAATTTGTCACAGCGGTGAATAGTTTGCAAAATAAATATGGCCCAACAGCTGCAAGACACACTATTTTGGTTGTAGAGTTGCTCGTCTTGGACATGGAGGGTACCTTTCCATCATCTTCCTGAATTTCTAGTAAAACTGCACCTATCCCATAACCACTAGTGCTGGTGTTCAGTTCTGTCCTGGCATTGTTACCATAACATAGATAATGTTACATCTAGATATACATCATACTCTGTGAGCCACCTAATAGTGTGTGGCGGAGGGTACTTTTGGTAACACTGTCTGATTCCTCCAATCCTGTTCCACTCACGAATAGTGCATGGGAAGAATGATAGTCAGTAAACCTCTGTGTTAGCTCTAATTTCTTGAATTCTCTCCTCATGGTCAATACACGAGATGTATGTGGAGGGAAGGGAGGGGGGGTGGAAGTAATATGTTGTCCGACTCCTGAAAAATGCTGTACCGAAATTTCAGTGGTAAATATCTCTGTGTTGCACAACACCTCTCTTGTAATGTCTGCTAGTGGAGTTTGTTTAGCATCTCTGTAACACACTCTCACCAGTTAAAAGATCCTGTGACAAAATGTGCTGCTCTTCATTGGATCTTCTCTATCTCCTCTATCAGTCCTATCTGATAGGGATACCAGATAGATGAACAATACTCAAGAATCAGGTGAACAAGTGCCTTATACGTCACTTCTTTCATGGATGAATTTCACTTCCTTAGGATTCTTCCAATGAATCTGAGTAGTCTAGTGTGTGCTTTTACCACTATCTGTTTTATATGGTCATTCCACTTAAGGTCACTCTGGATAGTTACTTCTAGATATTTTATGGCAAACGCTGTCTCCAGCTGTTTGTCATCTATAGTGTAGCTCTAGGGTAGTGGGTTTCTTTTCTTATGTATGCACAATATGTTTCATTTATTTACGTTCAGGGTCAACTGCCAGAGCCTGCACCATTCATCAATTCTTTGCAGATCGTTCTGCAAATTCTTACTATCTTCTGGTGTTGCTACTTTGGTATAGGCAACTGCATCATCTGCAAATAGCCTTGGAGAGCATCAGATACTTTCTACTAGATCATTTATATATATTGTAAACAGCAATGGTCCTATCACATTTCCCTGTGGTACTCCGGATATTGTGTTTACATCTGTTGATTTAGTTCTGTTAAGAATGACATGTTGAGTTCTATCTGCAAGAAAGTCTTGAATCCAATTGCAGGTCTGCTCTGATATTCCGTAAGCTTGTATTTTTTTCATTAAACGAGAATGTGGGACACTGCCAAATGCCTTACTGAAATCAAGGAACATGGCATGAACCTGTTCACCATTGCCCACTGCGCTGTGGATCTCGTGGAGGAACAGAGCGAGCTTAGTTTCGCAGGTGCTCCGTTTGCAGAATCCGTGTTGATTTTTATAGAGGAGATGTTCATTTTCCAAAAAGTCATAATTCTTGTGCATAAAATATGTTCCATAATTCTACAACAGATCGACGTCAGCGATATAGGTCTGTAGTTGTGGGGAATGACCTGCGCTTTTTTCCAGTCGTTAAGTACCTTTTGTTGCTCAAGTGATCTGTGATAAATTACTGCTAGAAGGGAGGCAAGTTCTTTCACGTAATCTTTATAGAATCTTGTAGGTATTTCATCTGGTCCTGAAGCCTTTCAGCTACTAAGCGATTGTAGCTGCTTTTCAGTTCTGCAATCGGTTATCTCTATATCTGCCATTTTGATGTTCGTACGAGTGAAAGGAGGCACAGTGTTACAATCTTCCATGGTGAAACAACTTCGGAAGACCGAATTCAGTATTTTGGCCTTATCTCTGTTACCTCTCCTTTCGGTGCTGGTGTGGTCGCTGAGAGTATGAATACATGATTTTGACCCACTTAATGATTTTACATATGACCAAAATCTCATAGTGTTTTTACTCTGGGCGGTTGACAATGTCTTACTTCAAAAATCATTGAACGCTTCTCTCATTGCTCTCCTTACACTCATTTTCACTTTGTTCAGCCTTTCTTTTTTTTTTTTTTTTTTTTTTTTTTTTTTTTTTTTTTTTTTTCAGCTAGGTTTTTACTTCTCTTGAATCTGAGATGAAGTGCTCTTTGCTTACGTAGCTCTTTTCTAACACAGCTATTAAATAATGATGGATCTTTCCCATCCCGTAAAACCTTACTCAGAACATGCTTGTCAGGGCATATTCAATTATGCCTTTGAATTTTTTCCATTTGTTCTCCACATTTTCGTCCTCATCACCGAACATTTGATGCTGACTGCTGAGATATTCTGAAATTTGTATCCTGCCACCCTTGCTGAGTAAATATATCTTCCTACCTTTCTTAACTTTCCTTGTAGGACCTGTCATCGTAGATGCTGTCACAGCCTTATGATCACTGATACCCACCTATACATTAACTGATTCAATAAGTTCAGGCTGTTTGCTGCCAGGAGGTCTAAGATGTTACCCTCATGAGTTGGTTCTCTGTCTGTCTGCTCAAGGTAATTTTTGGACATGACATCCAGAACAATGCTACACAATTCCCTGTCTCTGGCACCAGTTTTGATGTTATAACACCCAATCTCTACCTGGCAATTTGAAGTCACCCCCAATTACACTGGCATGATCAGGAATATTAGTTATGATATTTTACAATTTCTGTCTGAAGTGCTCTACAACTACAGGTCCTCTCCCAAGTGGTCTATAAAAGTATCCGATCACCATTTTTTACCATTCTTTGATACTTAATTTCCCACAGATTAATTCACATTTGGAATCCGTGATAACCTCACTAGATTTTATCAAATTTTTTACTGCAATAAACATGCCACCACCATTGGTGGTTAACCTATCCTTATGATAAACATTCCAATTTGAACTTAGGATTTCGTTGTCATTGATGTCTGGTTTCAACTAGCTTTCTGTTTCCAATACTATCTGTGCATTATAACCTTCAGTAAGTGATACTAATTCTGGGATCTTTCCTTGGATGATCCTGCAGTTTATTAAAATCATATCAATCTTTTCTATCTCTGATCTGCGGGGACCAAAATTCTCTTATGTCACTGTGGCAGATTTAACAGGCAAATCATCTTTACCCCCTGCGGGTTCGGGGGTAAGAATAGGCACGCAGTATTCCTGCCTGTCATAAGAGGCGACTAAAAGGAGTCTCAAACGTTTCGGCCTTAATGTGATGGTCCCCTCTTGGGTTTGATCTCCCTTTTTCCAAATTTCCGTTGTTAGTGCGTGCCATTCGGGGAAGGACGCCTTACATGGTGTTTTTCTATTGGTCCATCATGCACCACCATCTTGCATGCTACCTATTGTCGTGTGGCGGGATTTACACCCAACGTCTTCTGGGTTGCCTCCTTCTCGTCTTGTGCGCAATCCCCTTCTTAGCGCCCCTGACAACTGTGGACCCTTTCAACACCTATAATCCAGCACGGTAGCCAGTCGGTTGTGGTGGGGTCGTCATGTACCCTCTTGGTGGTAGCCCCCTGGCCACGCAGGGATCGCACTACAGATGCCAGAGCTGTTTCCTCCCCACGCATGCCAAGGAGTATGTGCCTATCTTGTCTGGGGCACAGGGACTCCGGGCAACGGGATATCGGCCAGGTACCCGATGCTTTGGCTGGGTGGTGCCCTTGGGGAGAGCCCTCGTTCGGAGTAGGTGTCATCTGGGCGGATGTGGCGCAATGAAGCGCAATAAATCACACCAAGCTGGTGGTCACACAGCCACCAGCGTCTCTAAGCAAGGCGGGGTTGACTTTGATGCTGCGCAATATGACCCTCAGTCGTTCCCCTCGTTGGCTGCGCCGTGGGAGGGTCGCCGATCTAGTGCCAAGCGGGAGCCTTACGTCCCACAATACCTTGTCTGCAGCAGGACTGATGGTGACTCCTTTCTTACGATGAAGCGTCTGTTTTTTGTGGAACACCTGGAGGATAAGTTTGGGGAAGTGGCGGGGTTGTCTAAAATGAGGAATGGGTCCATCCTCCTCAAGACGTCCTCCCCAGCCCAGTCACGAGTGTTGCTCTTGTGTGATAAGCTGGGTGACGTCCCTGTTACCGTCACTCCCCACAGTAGCTTAAATATGGTCCAGGGGATTATTTACCATCGTGACCTATTGTTACAATCCGGCGACGAGCTGAGAGCCGACTTGGAACGACGTGGTGTACATTTTGTCCGTCGTGTACATAGAGGACCCAAGACTAACAGGGTGGGGTGGCCACCAGTGCCTTTATCTTGGCCTTCAAGGGTGATGTCTTGCCCGAGAAGGTCAAGGTAATGGTTTACCATTGTGACGTCAAGCCATACGTCCCTCCCTCGATGCGGTGCTTCCAGTGCTGGAAGTTTGGGCATATGTCCTCCCGTTTCCCCTTCCGGTGCCACATGTTGAGATTGTGGACACCCCTCTCATCCCAATTCTCCATGTGCGCCTCTGCCTGTATGTGTCAACTGTGGGGAGCACCACTCTCCATGCTCGCCGGATTGCCCCGTTCTTCATAAGGAGCGGAAGATAATGGTATTTAAGACCCTGGACTGGCTTACTTATCGAGAGGCAAAACTGAAATATGAAAGGTTGTATCCTGCTTCCCTTCGAACATCTTATGCTGCAGCCACGTTATCGTCGCCCTCGTGAGCGGCGGTTGTCGCCTCATCTGTGCCGCCTTCAGTGGGCCCTCGGAGCCGTGCATCTCTGTCTGCCTCCCTCGTGTCTGGGGGCAAGCCTTCCTCTGTTGCCTCCTTAGCAGTTGGGGGCAAACCCTCTTCTGTCGCTCCCCCCACGCTTACTTCGGGAGTGACATCTGCTCCAAAACTGGGGGGCTCGATCCCTCCCCCTCCTTCTCCGCCGGCGTTGCCTCTGCCGGCGTTGCCTCTGCCAGTTCCTCTTTCGCGGAAGGGGTCCCTCAGGGCTCTCCCTACCTCTGTTTCTTCTCCTACCCAGCCAGATGTCAGCCAGTGGCTGAAGGTTCCGCCACCTGCTAGTCGTAGGGCTTCTGCTCGTCGTCAGCTTCCGACGCTCCTTCCGAGAAGCTCTCCCAGCCCTCTAACCCTAAGGACAGACGCGAGAAGAAGGAATGGAACATGTCCAAGAAGAAGGACGTTCCGGCGGTTTTCAGTACCGCCTGCGATAAATAGTTCTGGCTCCGGGGATGAGGTGGAGATCCTCGCCTCTGCCGCGGATCTTGCCCTCACGGAACCCTCGGGGGCCTTTCCTATGGCCACAGCTGACTTTCCGCCGGTGGCGGCAGTTGGCTCTGAGGTGCCGTCTGCCTCTTAGTCGCCTTCACGCCCTCCCAGTCCCTTCCCGCTACCATTCTCCAGTGGAACTGCGGCGGTTATTTCCGCCACCTGCCTGAGCTCCGGATGCTTCTGAATGTTTCCCCTGTTCTCTGCATTGCTCTGCAGGAAACTTGGTTTCCAGCAATGCGGACCCTCGCCCTTCGCGGTTATCGGGGATACTATAAGAACAGCGCTGCCTGTCAACGAGCGTCAGGTGGGGTTTGCCTCTTTGTTCACCACTCTGTCTGTAGCTCGCCAATACCCCTTCTGACACCTTTAGAGGCAGTCGCTGCCAGGGTTGAGCTCTCGCCGGCTATTACTGTTTGCTCTGTTTACATTCCTCCAGAAGGGGAGCTCCCCTGTCATGTCTTGGCTGCGCTGCTGGCTCAACTCCCGCCACCATTGCTGCTTCTGGGCGATTTCAATGCCCGCAACCCTCTATGGGGTGGGACTGTCTCCGATGACCGCGGTCGTGCCGTGGAGCATGTGTTGGCTCAGCTCGACCTTAGCCTCTTGAACACCGGTGCTCCCACGCATTTCAGTGTGGCCCATGGCTTGTTCTCAGCCATTGATCTCTCTCTTTGCAGCCCCGGACTTGTCCCATCCCTCCACTGGAGAGTCCATTCTGACCTGTGTGGTAGTGACCATTTTCCCATTTATTTGTCACTGCCCCAGTGTCATTCTTCTGGGCACCTGCCCCCCTGGGCTCTCAACAGGGCTGACTGGCCGGCTTTTACTTCCGCTGCCACCATTGCATCTCCCCCACAGGGTGACATTGACGAGGTGGTCCGTGTCTTGACCACGTCAATCATGTCTGCGGCTGAGGCTGCCATCCCCCGCTCTTCTGGTCTCCCTCGGAGGAAGGCTGTACCCTGGTGGTTGCCGGAGATTGCTGAGGCTATTCGCGACCGTAGGCGGGCTCTCCAGCGTCATAGGCAGCACCCGTCTCTGGAGACCCTCATTGCCTTTAAGAGGCTCCGTGCCTTGGCCCATCGTCTTATTGCGCGGCGTAAGCAGGAGTGCTGGGAGAGGTACGTCTCGGGCTCCCGTGTCTCCCCCTCGCTCGTGTGGTCCCGGATCCGGTGGATTTATGGATACCAGACCCCTATGGGTGTCCCTAGGATCTCCTTGGATGGCGCTGTCTGCATGGATGCTGCCGCCATCGCTGAACACCTTGCCGCACACTTTGCTAAGAGCTCTGTGACTGCGACTTACCCCCCCCACCTTTCGCTCTCTAAAGGAGCGCGCCGAGCAGACGCCGTTATCATTCCACACACGTCGTTCTGAAAAATACAATGCTCCTTTCAGTGAGAGGGAATTCCTCGTTGCCGTCGCCGATTGCCCTGATACAGCACCAGGACCAGACTGCATCCACGCGCAGATGCTGAAGCATCTCTCCAGGGACTGCCAGAGACACATCCTCACCATCTTTAACTGCATTTGGAGCGAGGGTGTTTTCCCGTCGCAATGGCGAGAGGGTGTTATTGTCCCCATCTTGAAGCCCGGTGCGGACCCACTGGCGGTAGACAGATATTGTCCCATTACCCTCACCAACGTTTTGTGCAAATTGCTCGAACGTATGGTGGGGCGGCGTTTATGTTGGGTCATTGAGTCACATGGTCTCCTCGCTCCATCCCAGGGTGGCTTCCGTTGGTGCCGTTCTGCTGCGGACAATTTGGTGCAGCTGGAATCTGCTATCCGTACAGCCTTTGCTCGACGTCAGCATCTTGTTGCTGTATTTTTTGATCTGCGGAAGGCGTATGACACCACATGGAGGCATCACATCCTTGCTACGTTGCATGAGTGGGGTCTTCGTGGTTGGCTCCCGGCTTTTCTTCAAACCTTTTTATTGCGCCGCTCTTTCCGGGTGCAAGTCGGTGCCGCCTCTAGTTCATCTTATACACAGGAAAATGGAGTCCCGCAGGGCTCGGTGTTGAGCGTCTACTTATTTCTAGTGGCCATTAATGGTCTGGCTGCAGCTGTGGGGTCGTCGATGTCTCCTTCTTTGTATGCCGACGACTTCTGCATCTCATTTAGCTCAACGACCACGGGAGTCGCCAAACGCAGGCTGCAAGTAGCCGTTCGCAAGGCAGCATCATGGGCTCTGACTCATGGTTTTCAGTTCTTTGCAGCCAAGACTCGAGTTATGCACTTCTGCAGGCGTCGGACGGTCCACCCTCATCCTGAACTTTACCTCGACGGCCACCTTCTTGAAGTGGTGGACACTTGCCGCTTCTTAGGACTCCTCTTTGATGCCCGGCTCACATGGGTTCCTCATATTACTCAGCTGAAGCAAAAGTGCTGGCGGCACCTCAACACCCTCCGCTGCCTGAGCCACAAGTCTTGGGGTGCAGATCGCTGCACGCTGTTGCGATTGTACACAGCCCTTGTGCAGTCCAGGCTTGATTATGGGAGCCTGGCCTATGGGTCTGCATCACCCTCAGTGTTGACATTGTTGGACCCCATACACCACTGTGGGGTTCGGCTTGCAACTGGCGCTTTTTCCGTACGAGCCCCATGGATAGTCTACTGGTGGAGGCCAGGATTCCCTCGCTGCGGATTCGCCGCCATTGACTGCTCGCCGACTATGCTGTCCACGTGCATTGCTCGCCAGGCCATCCCAATCATCACCTGCTTTTCCCTGCCATGGTCCTCCATCTGCCCGAACGGCGACCTCGGTCTGGGCTTTCCATAGCTGTCCGCATCCAGTCCCTGCTGTTGGAACTGGGGTCATTCCCCCTTCTGCCTCCCTTCTGGGTCCGTGCACCTACGCCTCCCTGGTGTTTGCCACGACCGTCTGTCCGTCTGGACTTGGCACAGGGACCCAAGGACTCGTTTCCGCCTGTGGCCCTCCATCGCTGTTTTCTTGCGCTCCTCGCCTCATTTTCGGGCTGTGAGACTGTCTACACTGATGGTTCCCTGGTTGATGGTCACACTGCCTACGCTTTTGCTCATGCTGCCCATGTTGAACAGCGCTCCTTGCCAGCTGGCTGCAGTATTTTTACTGCAGAGCTGGTGGCCATATTGCGTGCTCTTGAGCATATGCGTTCCTGCTCAGGTATGTCCATCGTCATCTGCAGTGACTCCCTGAGCAGCCTCCAGGCTATCGACCGCTGCTATACCTCTTCTCCTCTGGTATCATCTATTCAGGAGTCTGTTTCTGCCATTAGCTGCTCTGGTCGTTCGGTGGTCTTTGTTTGGACGCCAGGTCACGTTGGCATCCTGGGGAACGAACGTGTCGACAGGCTGGCCACAGGGGCTTTGGAGATCAGCCTCCCGGCTCATGATCAGCAGTTGGTGTTGCGCCGTAAGGTGCTTGGGATGTGGGCTGATGAGTGGCATGGCCTGACATCCCCGAATAAACTGCGGGCTGTTAAAGAGACGACCGATGTGTGGCGCTCCACCTTGCGGGCTTCTCGCAGGGACTCTGTCCTCCTGTGTCGGCTCCGCATCGGCCATACCTACCTGACGCACAGCCATCTTTTGCATCAGGAGGATCCTCCACTGTGTCGGTGTGGGTCCTGGCTGACGGTCGCCCACATTTTGTTGGAGTGTCCCCGACTGCGCACCCTCCGGCAGTCTTTTAATCTCCCGGGCACTTTGCCTTTGGTTTTATGCGACGATGCCTCCATGGGTGATGACGTTTTAAATTTTATCCGTGGTAGTCCTTTTTATGGTTCCATTTAGGGAGGTCCTGCACCTTTCCCTTTCTGTGTCTCTTGTCCTTGAGTCTCTCATATTTGGTTGCAGATTTTAGTGTGTAGTCGGAAGGTTGACTCTTTTCCCTTTTTTTTTTTTTTTTTTTCTTTTTTTTTTCTTTTCTTTTCTTTTTTTTTTTTTTTTTTTTTTTTTTCTTTCTCTCGTGGTCAGTCAACCAGTCTCTGGCCATCTTCTTTTCTTCTGTTTCTTTCTGTCTGGTGTTCATCTGTACTCTTCTTGTCTGTAGTGTTCGTTGCTGCATTTGTGTTCTTTCAGTGCCTGGGGGGGAGTCTCCTTCCCCTTGGGGTTTTACCTGCTCCGCGAATTTATGTCTCGCCTGTTTTTGGAATGGGGGACTGATGACCTTAGCTGTTTAGTCCCCCTTAAACATCCCAACAACCACCACCACCGCAAATCACCTTTGGTCCCAAGGGAGGGGTTCTCTAATCTAAAAGTCCTATGTGCACGCCACACGTAATCCACTATCCAAGTAGCCACTTCTTGCATGTAGTGCACGCCTGACCTATTAAGTACAACCCTACAATTCTGCACCCGATAGTGGAGGTCGAGAAATTCGCTACCAATACTGTCACAGGGTCTCTGAGCCTCTGATTTAGACCTTCCACCAGAGGACCATGATCAATCCTGGGTAGAATGCTACAAATAGACAAACTAGCCTGCACCTCGCGTACATTGCTAGTTGCCTTCACCAATTCAGCCAGCCACCGAAAGGAGCTGAGGATGGCCTCAAAACCCAAGTGGCAGGCATCATTTGTGCTGACATCTGCCACTACATGCAGTCAGTTGCACCAAGTGCACTCGATAGCCGCTGGCAGGGCCTCCTCCACATCACGGATGAGACCTCCTGGCAAACATACCGAATGCACACTGGAATTCTTTCCCACCTTGCCTCCTATCTCCCTGAGGGGGCTCCATCACCTGCCTAACATTGGAGCTCTCAATGACAAGCATACCCTCCCTTTGTACTTGTCCGTACTGGGCAGGAAAATTGACCACTGGTCCAACAGGAGAGGCATCCCGTGCTGGCTCAGAGCGATCATCAACATTGGGTAGCACCTCATACCTGTTGCTAAGACATAGGGAGCCAGCTGCATGGCCTGCTCCATCTTTCATATTCTGCCCCGTGACATGTGAACCCACCACTGTCTGCCACCTGCTCTGGAGTGAGGAAAGATCAGTTAGATGTTGCATATCAGAAGCCACTGCGACGTCCGGGTCACCAGGGGATTCTAGTGGCACCAAAGGTGTTGCAAGTCTTGTCACTGGCACCCCGACATCACCACAACTTTGAGCATTAGTTAGAAGCTTGTCGACAGTAGCCACCGCAGCTTCCAGCTGTTTACAGAGAGAAGCCAACTCTCCTCGTATCTGCTCACAACAAGCACAGTCCCTAGCCATATCATACTGTGTATAAAATCAATATAAAATCTCAAATGGCACTACAGAGTTTGAAAATTTACCAAAGGAGAATAAAGTAACACTAAAAGTTGCTGTGCAGATTTCTCACTGTACTCTGAGACCACAAGTTATTAAACAGAAATAAATTTCTCTACTGAAGTTGATGTATTTACAGATACCTGTTATTAGAAATCGTGTTTGCCAAAAAGTTAGTGCATGAGATAAATATTCAGACTAGAATGCACTGATCTAAACTGTGTGCACTCTACTATCAGAAAATTAAAAATTAGTGGCATGACGGAGTTTCTGGTGCCAGGAAAATTTACACTAGGAAGCCACCATACACAAGGATATTCATAAGACTTACACAAAAACGAAAACTACTATTAATTTTCTAACCACTAGTCTACACAGTAAAATATGCACGTACAGATCACTTCTTTGCAGAAGCATGTGAACAAAAAACAAAGACTAAATTAATTTACAGTTTATCAGACAAGTGGTGTTGCTGTTGCTGCTGCTGCTGCTCATACTCATACTCTCAGCTCGGCAGCTGCCTTCTTAAGGACAATGAAAGGTCATTCTTGCACCTCCTTCTAGTGTCTGCCTGCATTAATTCTTGCATGAGATGAGCCTTGGTATAGAAGTCCTTTATGAATTGCCAATAGGATGAGCACATTCTAAGAAAACATGCCACACCAAATATGTGTCAGTGTGTTGTAAAATGCGAGATTGCTATTTTTTTCTTTGGATCATGGCACACTTCATTACCATTAACTAGATGCCCCAAAACCTCAATTTTTTGGGTGACTAAGAAGCATTTTTTGGATTCAAGTCAAAGCCTGTGATCTGAACATACTTCAACACGGTTTTCAGGTGGCTTAGGTGTTCTTCAAAGCCTTTGAAAAAATGACACTGTGATCCAGAAAGCAAAGATACATAATCCATTTAAGGTTTCAGAGCAGATCGTCCATCATATGCTCAGAGGTTGCTGGAGTGTGCATAGTCAAAATTGCAGAACTTCGAACTTATAGAGTTCTGAATGCAGTCTTTTGCCTATCAGCCTCATCAATCTTGATTTGCCAGTAGCCTGTCTGGAAGTTCATAGTTTGGAAAGACTGTGCTCTTTTCAAGCAATCAATGGTGCCATCAATGTGTGGCAGTTAGCAGACATCTTTTTTGGGATTTTGTTCAGTTGTCAATAGTCAGTGAAGTCAGTGAAGAAAGAATGTGCCATCCTTTCTTCACAAGGTCTACAGGAGATGACGAGGGACTTCAGTGAAGTCAGTGAGGAAAGAATGTGCCGTCCTTTCTTCACAAGGTCTACAGGAGATGACCAGGGACTTCAGAAGGTTCAATGATGTCAGCTTGCAGAACCTTCCACACCTCCTTTTGAATTGTGCTTTGTTCAACTGATGGCATCCTGTATGAGCACTGGCTAATTGGCAGATGACCCAAGTATTGATGCCATGTTTTACCATGGGCCGTGACTTGGTATTTGAAAGCATCTGAAAATTGTTTTAGAATGACAGCCACTTATTGATGATGATCCTCAGTCAGGCCAGATTCTACTGGCAATTCAACAGCAGCATCCTTTACAACATTCTGTGTACTTCTCTGTGCTTCTTTGTCAGTGGCATCCTGGTCTGGTTCGGCTGTACCTTTAGGGGTGGGATTTAGCTGTTCCTAACAGTTAGTGATCAGAAGTTCTTCTCAACCACCTGCAGTGATTATGATTTTCATTAGTATGTAGATTTATTTTGTAAGCCTGAGTAGCTTTTTGCCACTGTTGGAAGTTTCACTATTTAACTGAATATCTGAATTGCCAGCTGGAACTCATCTTGTGGATGGTGTCAGCATAATAATATTTTAATGTCAAATAACTGCCCAAACAATCTTCGTTACATGTGCTTGTTGGAATAGCTTTGTCAGTATGGAGCTCTGATCTTCCACAGTCTATGATTGCTTGTGATACCTGGAATAAATCCCAACCAACAGTAATACTAAAAAATTTGAAGAGCTGTGTTTTGCCATTGATAGTTATTCATGCCATACATGTTGCTGTCTGCTGGGCATTTTCCTTGTTTCCAGTCTTCAGTACAACTGGTTTTGTATACCAAAAACATAGTCTTCTTTAGCTGGTGATGATAAACATTTGACATAATAGAAAAAGAACCTCAGTGTCGTTTAGTGCCCAGAAAGGTTGGCCATCAATGAGATTTTTTGACATCTTGGTAACTCTTGCCCATGGAGGATTTTCATCTGTGGCAGTATTCCCTCTATAGATTGTCACCTCACTTACTGTGGAAGATAGCTGAGTGGCTGAAACCTTTGCATCGTGATGAGAAACTGTTACAGTGCAATGAAGTGACCTTGTCCAGGGTACAGGTATGGACTTTGCCTCTCAGATCGATTATAATCATCTGCAATTGATTGGCATAAATAGGACTGTAATAGTCATCAAACACTCATATTCTTTCTTTGTAGTAACATATAATTTTATCCAAGGCATCCACAGCACAATGGGAACATACTGCTTGTTGTGCACCATCCTCCAAATATCTGTTTTTCTATAGAGCACCATACTTGACAGAGAAGTTGGTTGTACCTGTGTTAGTCTTCGGCCATCATACGCAACCAACCATAAGCATCCGAGTTCCCTGAGTCTGTTCTTCAAGGCATGTTGAACTGGTGGTGAAGACTTGGGCAAAAGGTCGATATTCTGCTTCATCAATGTTCCCTATTACCTCCTGATGCTTGCAGTAGACATTCATGGTTAATATCTCTTGTATACTCTGACTTTTCTGGCTGTCACTAACTGCTGTATATCTTCTCTTATTACCTGGTGTATTAGAGGTGCGAGGTCATGGTGGTTTTCAGCCACTGCTGTAGGGACCATATTTGGGAGTCAGTTGTACCTTTTTTGTCTGGAATTTTTTCAGTTACATTTCCTAGATGAGCTGACACCATTTGATGAATTCCTCTGTTGTTGTAACCTCCTTTACCAGAAGAGTGTAGTACATGTCTTGCACAATTCCTTTCATCAAATGTAAGATTTTGTTGGCTTCTGCCATACGCAGATTCACAATGTGGCATACAGCTGAAACATTCTGTAAGACCGTGTCATTTACCCATGACACTAGGCCCTGTTCTTCAGTTGTTCTTCCCAAGCAGACTTGCTGCTGATTGTCACCATTGTTTTCTTCAGTTTGGGCTCATCTTTGTTGTTCTTGAGCCACTTCTACTGGGCTGTGCAATCTAAATAAAACTACACATTTGCCAAACACTTTATGTCATCCTACCTGTTGCATTTGGTGACCCTGTTGTATCCTTTCAGCTATTTTGTTGGCTCCTGACCATTGTGTCCAGAATGCCTAATGTGCAGCTGACTTTCTGCTCATTTAGAATCCATTGGTCTCTCGCATATGCAGAGCTTGGGATTGAGGTACGAGGGCTATCCACAAAGGAAATTATGCTTTGGAATTAAAAATAAATAAAGTATTGGAATTTTTTTATTATATACAGATGAAAGCCACACTTAAATACTACTTTTCTACATAGTTGCCAGTTAAATTAAGGCACTTATGATAGCGATGGACGAGCTTGGAAATTCCTTCGTCGTAAAATTCGGCCGCCTGCGCTTTCAACCACGTAGTTACCTCTTCTTGAAGCTGTGCGTCGTCATCAAAACGCTGCATAGCCAACCACTTCTTCATTGCTGGGAATAAGTGGAAGTCGCTCGGTGCCAGATTGGGACTGTACGGCGGATGAGGAAACGACTCCCACTTAAAAGATTTGAGAACTTCACGAGTGGCATTTGTCGTGTGGGCCCGGGTGTTGTTGTGATCAGCAAGATCTTTGAGCCCAACTTTCCCCTGCGCTTGTATTGTATTGCTCTTCTGAGGTTGTGCAGAGTTTGGCAATACCTTTGAGAGTTTATTGTAGTGCCTCTTTCCAGGAAATCCACAAAAATCACACCTTTTCTGTCCCAAAAGAGGTAACTACGTGGTTGAAGGCACAGGCGGCCGAATTTTACGACGAAGCAATTTCCAAGCTCGTCCATCGCTACGATAAGTGCCTTAATTTAAATGGCAACTATGTAGAAAAGTAGTATTTAAGTGTGGCTTTCATCTGTATATAATAAAAAAAATTTCCAATACTTTATTTATTTTTAATTCCAAAACATAATGTACTTTGTGGATAGCCCTCGTATTTCTTGTATTCCAGTTCCTGTCCATGTACTAGTACCCAGCGTCTCTACCAAACAATATTACATTGTAATGACAATAAAGTCCAAATCTGAAAGCCAGGTCATCACTGAAGTAAAACACTTAGTACTGAAAGCACATAAACATTGTGGGTCTCAGGTTTCATCCCAGTCACTGCTTAAATTCTGAGTAAAAACAGTCAGTAATAGTATATGAAGACTACTGGTATAAAGAGTCTGTATTATTCTGCCAACAGCCTTGTCAAAGAGGACAAAGTACCAGAAAGAGTTTCGGAGCAGTCTCTTTCTCTTTGCGTGGTAAACTATCCCTAAAAGATGGAAGAATCAGTAATAATCAGTAGCACGAGGCTGCAGAAAGCAATGAGAACTACTGCATTAAAGACACACAATGTGTATCCACAGGATACATGGCCCGTAATTGGAAAAGTGTCATGATGGTTTCTCCATTGGCAAAAGGTTCCAGATTAACACCCTTTAAGGATCCCTGGGAGGGGTTTGCCAAGGGAGAGGTAACCATGGGAAAAAAAGGTTGAATAGCCAACAGTAGGAGAGCATTTTATGAGTCAGAGCCTGTAAGAAGTTTTAACATGGTAGGAAAGTTAGAAAACCTGAAGAGGAACTGCAAAGGCCCTGCCTAGGTATAGAGGTGGTCAGTGAAGTAAAGTAGAAAGAAGATAAAAATTTCTAGTCTAATGAATGGGGGCTAATATCTACATCAGCAGAAAATGGCAGAATGGGAGTAGGACTAGTTATGAATAGGAAGGTGGGTCAGAGTGTCATTTCATATGAACAGTCAGTAATAAGGTTGTTCTTATCAGAACTGACAGAAAATGAAAGCCAACAATGACAGTTAAGGAATACATGCTGATGTCACAAGGAGAAGATGAAGAAATAGAGGTAATATAAGAGGATATTGAATGGGTATTCTGTAAGTAAGGAAGATGACAATCTAAAATTCATAGAGGTTTGGAACGTGATGATAGGGGAAGGAAGTGAAGAATGAGTTACGGGAGAACATGGACTTAGTGGGAATAAGAGAGGAGGAATAACAATTGAATAAATTCCAGTTGGTAATAGCAAACATGCTGTTCAAAAATCACAAGAGGAGAAGGTATGCTTGGTTGATTCCAGCTGGGTTACATCATGCTCAAACAAATATTCTGAAATCAGATTGTAAGGCAGTTCAGGTCACAATTAAGTAAGGGTGAACAGGAAATCAAAGTTCAAGAGAATTGCCCAGAAGAATCCATATGGAAAGAAGTGGGATACTGATTTGGGAGGAATAATGTGATGCATTTCAAGTTCTCTTGAGGCTGTAGATATTGCTATAATGGATACCAAAGTAAGCAGTTCAGTTGAAGAGGAATGGACATCTCTGAAAAGAAGTTACACAGACAAAATAGTTACAAGGAATGGAACTGTGCAAAAACCTTGGGTAACAGAATGAATACTTCAATAGATTTATGAAAGAAAAACGTTAAAAAATGTTCAAGGAAAGACAGGAATATAGCAATGTCACTTAGGAATCAAACAAACATGAAGTGCTGAGAAGCGAAGGTGAAGTGGCTGCAAAAGGTATGTGAAGAAATAAAAAAGATTTGGATATCGGAAAGACTGATTCAGTATATAGAAAAGTCAAAAGAGCCTTCAGTGAGATTAAAAGAAAGGCGGTAATATTAAGAGTACAATGGGAATTCCACTGTTAAACACAAAGGAGAGAGCAGGTAGATAGAAAAAGTGCATTGGAGGTTTCTACAATGAGAGTATATTATCAGATGACATGATATGTGACAAACAGGAATCTATATGGAAGACATAGAAGATATAGTGTTAGAGTCAGATTTTAACAAATTTATGGGAGACATAAGATCAAATAAGGCAGAAGGGATTGATAATATTCCTCAGGAACTTTTAGAATCATTGAGGAAAATGGCACCCCATGACTATTCAGGTTGCTGTTAAAAATGTATGAGACTGGACACGTAGCATCGGACTTTCAGAAAAATGTCACCCTCACAGTCCCAATGATAGCACGGGCAGGTAAGTGCAAGAACTACTGCACCATCAGCTTCACAGCTAATGTATTAAAGTTCCTGATGGATAGAAAGATGAAACAGGAAGTTGAGGATTTGTTAAATGACAATGAGTTTAGCTTTCAGAAAGGTAAAAGTTGCCCTTGACAGTGGAAGCAAGACTTAAGAAAAATTAAGACACGATGATAGCATTTTTCAATCAAGGAAAAAACCTTTGACAATTTAAAGCGGCGCAAGATTTTTCAAATTCTCATGAAAGTGGGTGTAAACTGTAGTGAAATACAGGTGATATACAATCTGTACAATAACCAAGAGGGAACAATAAGAATGGAAGATGAAGAACAAAGTGCTTGGATTAAAAAAATTAGCGACAGGAATGCAGTTTTTCGCCCCTACTCCTCAATCTATGTGTAAAAGGAGTGGCAGCAGAAATGAACAAAATTTCCAAGAGTGGAATCAAAATTCAGTGTGAAAAGATATTGATGATAAGTTTTGCTGATGACATTGCCAACTTGAATGAAATTGAGAGAGAATTTTAGGACCTTTTGAACGGAATGAGTACTCTAATGAACCCACAGTGTGGACTGAAAGTAAACCAAAGAAAGACTAATGTAATGAGGAGCAGCAAAAATGAGATTTACAACAAACATCAAAATAGACATCAAAATAGGTGACTACAAAGTAGACGAAGTGAAGGAATTCTGCTATATGGGAAACAAAATAACACATTATGGTTGAAGGAAGGGTGACATACAAAAACCGGCTAGCACAGGCTAATAGTTCAATTCCTGGCCAAGAGAAGTTACCTAGTACTGAATATTAACCTTAATTCGAGGAAGAATTTTCTGAGAATGTAAGTTTGAAGCACAGCGTTGTGTGATGTGAATCATGGACTGTGGGAACTCTGGAAAATAAGAGAAGCAAACCGTGATGCTGTAGCAAGATGTTGAAAATTGGGTGAACTGAAAATGAGGATGTTCTCTGCAGAATCGCTACAGAAAGAATCATATGAAAAATACTGACAAGCAGAACAAACAGACCGATATAACATGTGAGGTGTAAGACAACAGAGAATAACTTTCATGACACTAAAGGGAGTGTAGAGGGTTAAACTGTAGGGGAAGACAAAGATTGGAATATATCCAATACATAACTGATGAGATTAGGATACAAGTGATATTCTTCACCTTAGAGGTTGGCTCAGGACAGGAATGGCAGGCTGCATCAAAGTATTCAGAAGACCAATTACTAAAAAATTCAGATCTAGTAGGCCACTCTACCATGGATAGTGTTGTTCTAGAATGTACTGCAACAAGCAAGTTCCAGGGATGTGAGCATCTCCACCTGAATGAACATTTAATGGAAGTGGATGACTGAAGCACACTTGGTCATTGTATTTGAAATGCAGAGTATACCCAGGTACATCTGCACCCTTGGTTTTTGTGCATGTAGTTTGAGTAAAATACTCTGTAATAAAAAGAAACAAATCATTCTGGCATAAGGTTTAGAGAATCAAAGACAGGATGCATTACAAGAATTGGAAGCTGAATTAAACAATCTTGCATGGGACATTATTGGACTTAATATATATTCAGACAAATGGTGATAAGATATAGTTACATTTAGCACACTCTGTCTGTTACATCAGGATTCAGAAGTAGATTTAACTGCTTTGTAAGAAAATTCAAAATCAGAATATGGATATCAAAGGAATCTAAAATAGAATAAAAATAATGGCTTCAGAAATAAATGGAATGACAATATTACAAGTTTATGCCCCAATATCATCGTATCATATTGAAAATGAAATAAACATTTTGCAAAGAATGCTGTTCAACAGAAGGAATCACATGACAGAATCAAAATCTGTGATTTTAGTGCAAGAGCAGAAACAAAGTTACAAAACCATTAATATTTAGAAAATTTGGTCTTTAGCATCAAAGGTGTTCTGAGGTTCCTGAGAAGAAGAAAATCCCAAATATTTTAAAAACATAATTTATTTACACAACCAAATAGAATAGACATGGGGAAAAAAAGACCAATAAGAAGTAATGAAGGAAAAGAACCAATCAAACAATTAAGTTATTGTGTAATATGTGCCATTTTCAAACTTCTGGATCTTTAATGACCAACATGTGTTAACAGAATGATTGAATTTAGACAATCTGCGGGAGTTAAGTTCACCAACTGCAAAGTAGCAAAAGTGTAAAAGGCCCTACAGAATGAAGACATTACACATTTAAAGATGAGAACTACTTTTTTGCATAATGTAAGTTGTGTCTTAAGTTCCAGGAAACATAAAAGAATACGGAATTTTACAGTGATTATAATAGTGTATGAAGAAGAGAATAGAAACAAAGATGATGTAACTTACTAAACGAAAGCATTGGTATGTTGATAGAGACACTAACACACACACACACACACACACACACACACACACACACACACACAGACACAAGACACATATGTCTGCTTGTGTCTGTATATGTGCGGATGGATATATGTGTGCGTGTGTGCGCGTGAGTGTATACCTGTCCCTTTTTCCCCTTAAGGTAAGTCTTTCCACTCCCGGGATTGGAATGACTCCTTACCCTCTCCCTTAAAACCCACATCCTTTCGTCTTTCCCTCTCCTTCCCTCTTTCCTGATGAAGCAAAAGCTTGAATTTTGCGTGTGTGTTTGTGTCTGTGTGTTTCAATGTACCAACACTTTCATTTGGTAAGTTACATCATCTTTGTTTTTAGATATATTTTTCCCATGTGGAATGTTTCCCTCTATTATAGTTTACCCAATAAAACAGAAATGCTAATGATAAAGCATAAGAATGAAAATGTTTCTGAGATATTGTCAGTTTTCTGGTAGAAAAGTAAATTTGCAAACTCAAAGAAAAAAAGATATAAGAGACAACCATTGCAAAAACAAAGGGGAAGAAAAGAAATTTAGGCCTTAGCATCATGCCAATACCAATGCCATTAGAGATGAAACACAAGCTCAAACTGGGTATGCATAGGGCAGAAAACTGATGGTGGACTATGAAAAGGAGTCATTCCAGCTACATCTACATTTATAATCTGGAAGTCCCTTTATAAGTGACTCAAAAATTTTAATATTAACGTCGACAAGAAGCAAAATTCATTTGTTACCGTAGTTGGAGGAACTTCTCCATGATGCCCTTGTTCTGATTAAGCCCTTGATGTAATTTGCAGTTCTTCAAATTTTGTTCATTTCTTGTTTTAATGCTACCAGCAGAGGGCCGCAAAGAGATAAATAATTCTCGAGCAGAAAATCCCAGAAAATTTACTGGGAACTTAAACTGGAATGGCCAGATGGGGGATATGAATTGTGCTCACTTAAACACAAGTTCTAAAGTCTTAACTACTGCATCACTTCTGTTGGTGAGATGATGATAACTGACAGCAGATGCACTGGACTTTAGGTTGCAGAGCTTTTTATGCAAAGTTTTTAAAGCATGAAATTTACACACAGTGTTAGTAGATTTCAAATTCATGTTATCCAGATACAGAAACACATTGACTCCCTTCCTGGCTACTGCTCACCTTTCTAGGCTTCTTATCCTTCTGTAATATATTCTTTCTCTCATAATGAAACATCATCATCTTGACCTCATATTGTAAGGAGAAAAAAGCACACATGCAAGATGCCTACCCGAGCAATTGATTCCGTGCGAAGATTGGGCCATAATTCTGATAATATTCTTTTATGACCTCCTGAATGTATAGCTTTTAAACATTGATGTACTTGTATTGTCACTTGATCCGCCCTGCACCAGTTGTCTAATGCCTGAGTGTGAAGTATATTGTAGAGTAGAGTGCCAACAAGAGCACTCCTATTTGTGGGATGTTGAAGGTGAGGGAAGAAGGCAAATCTGGCCAACATGTTTTGAAATCATCTTTGTGAACACATGTAGATTTTATGTGAAAAAGGGGTAAATAGTATGAGGCTGTATATAATATCAACCTCAGGCATATACATGTTCAATAATATTTTAACATTATTCCTGTATTGATATTCTGCAGCTGTATAAGCACCTCAAAATCAAAACTAATAAAGCTAAATATCCTAAGTTTACAATTTAATTGTGTCTAGGGATACCTCCTCTCCCACAAATGTATGCTTTTATAGTGTCAGCTTTACATTCCAGGGAAAGTAATGCATTTCAGTGATTTTCATTCCTGAATAGCGCTACACTGTTTCTCCAGTGACAATCACAATGTAAAACTGTACAGTATTTTGCAATTGGGCAGTAAGTGACTGGATTGAGATAAAGGGAATGGCAAACAACCAGTGCATGCATATATTTTTAAGCTTTATATTCAGAAGGCCATAACTGTGTGTTACAAGAGTTATGGCCCAAATTTTCAGTCTGAAACATTGCTGGGCTAATATATTGCAGAGTATAGCATCACCAGCAATAACAGAATGTCTGTTCAAACAGTTGAAGGAGAAGTTACAGATATAATCAGATCACTGCAAAACAAAGACACAGGGGGGCTAAGATAGAATATCTGCAAAAGTAATCACACTGCTCACAGTATCTAGCGAAGCCTTAGACATTCCTGGTAAAATTGGTGACGGAGAAGGAACTGTTCCCAATATGTCTGCAAAACAGTAAAGCAGTGCCAGTTCATAACAGTGGTGAAAAAGGGAATTCTGCAAACTGCAGTTACTATCGCATCATTAAAATATTGCGGAAACAGTTATTGAAAACAGAGTTACAAAATTCATAGAAAAACAAAACATCCTGCATGAAATACAGCATGGATTTAGAAAAGAGAAGTCTACAAAAACAGCAGCAACAAGTTTCATGACACATCTAATCAGAGCTTTGGAAAAACAGAAGAAAGTCTGTAGCATAGTTCTTGATATTTCTTCTAAGAGTATGTATGCCATACTACTCTCTTAGATAAACTGCACCGATGTAGCATCAGGAGGAATGCAACCAGTTTAATAAAATCATTTTTAGAAAACAGAGAACAAGTTCAGAGTTAAGATAAAAGATAAAACATTGTGGCAGAAACCTTTTCCTCTGATTGTGATGTGGTAATGTATGGAGATGCACAAGGCTCAGTAATTGGTCCACTGATGTCTGCATTGTACGCGAAAGACCTGGCAGCATCAGAAAATGAAAATGTAATCATGTATGCAGATGTTATATCCCTCACTGTAGTAGTGCAATAGAACTATCACAGAGATAAAAAGTGCGGATGAGTATATAAGTGAAAACAACATATTCACAGATGAAATGAAAACAGCCAACATGGGAATACTTGCAATATCTACACGGGAATACTTGCAATAACAACAACAACAACTGAAGAGAAGCTAAATATAAGACTTCTTAGGGGCACATTGTTAACAGAAATTCACGGTAGGGGGGTTGAAAATAGATTTATGATTTGGGAAACATTTGCTCAAAAATAAGCAGCAGTGTAATTGTTATGAAGAAAACATCCCATACAGTGGTTGCAGATACGTTGTTAAAGATGTACTGTGGACTAATTCATCCACATTTGCCATTCTCAATAACAGACAAATGTGTGTTTGAGCAGACTGCTAAAGCTGCTGCAACAACAACAAAGAATCAGTTGCATTTGAAGTCTTATCACCAAGAGTGCCATGTAAATTCAAATTCGAAGAATATAATATTTTGACAGTATTCTCTCTGTGCTTATTTGAAACTATCATGTATCTCTAAATTGTATATCAAGGCTGAATAGAGAACCACACAATTACAGAACAAGAGTCAAAGACGACTCATACCAGCATACCCAACTACAACTGGCTGATTGAGACTCTTCTAGAGTAGGTTGTTGCTGTACAACAGACTATCACATAGTTTAAGAAATGTAGAAGCACTGATAGTTTTGTCAGGCATACTCTTGAGCAAGGTTATGCAGGAGAACCTCTGCAGAGGATGGAATTCTACATCTACGTCAAGAGTTTGAAAACCACTGTGAAGTGGCATGATAGAAAATATTTCCCATTGTACCACATGCTAAAGAGACTGTTTTAATATGTCAGCAAATTCCACTGTACACAATTCATTTACTAAAGCTTCACAAGCTCATTGGTGATATTGGCATTAGCCTTTTAGACTCTTCACTAAATTGTTTACTTTGTTCCACAATGATTGTGTAAATCTCCAATCTAAATCTACGTCTGTACTTTGCAAACTACTTATAGTATATGATGGAAGATATTTATGGATGTTTCTCGTACCATCCATGTTACATTAATGCAATTGTGAGTATTTAGGAAGCACAGACTGTTGGTGAATTAGTGCATGAGCTCTAATTTATCTGTTTTTTTTTTTTTTTCTCCTTGAGGCACATGCTGGAGCCATTAGTATATTGCCCGAATCTGTTTGGAATGGGAGCTGTCGGCGTTTGAACAGTAAACTGTTCTGCAATGTGGAGCGGCTGGCTTGAAGTGTCTGCCACTGGAGTTTATTGAGCATCTCCATTATGCTTTCACGCTCACTAAGTGAACCCATTACGAAATGCAACAATTGTCACAGGATTAATTACATTTCATTAAGATTCTTCCAATGAATCCTAGAGCTAGCAGCTGTTTTTACCACTAGTTTCACGTGGCCATTCCACTTTGTCCTCACGGTTACTCCCAGGTTTTTACTGTTTAGAGTGATTTATCAGAAACAGTGTAAGCTAGCATTAATGGATCTCTTCGTATATTTATGCACAGTGCGTTACATAAATTTATGCTCTAGATAAACCACCGGCCGCTGCGCCAATGTTGGACAATTTGCAGATGTTCCTGCATTTCGCTACAGTCTTCTAGCATTGCAAAGTTCCTACAGATTACAGCATCATTGTAAACAGTAACGTCGCTACAATACTCCGTTGGGGTATTCCCCAAATTTTTTATCTTACGTCTGTTGACTTCGTCCTGTTAAGCGCAACTTACTGGTTTCAGTCTGCAAGAAAGCCCTAAACGTGATAAAAATTCTGGCCTGATACTAGGTAAGTTCTTATTTTGTCCACAGACGACAGTGTAGGACTGGATTTCCGAAAGTCAAAGGAACACAGCATCAGCATAGACGTCATTGTCTGCGGCGCTTTGAATTTCGTGGGCGAGGAAAGAGAATTGAGTTTCTGAAGACCTCTTTTCGTGAAATCCACATTATTGTAGAATATTTAAAACTTATTATCCAAAATGGCACAATAGAGCGGAGTAAGTTCTTTCGCATAATCTATACAGAATTTTATAGTTATCTCACCGATCGAAATGCCTTTCCACTTCTGAGGCCTTGTAGCTGACGTCCTATTCCGCGATCTCTTATCCAAGAATACGCCAATCCAGCGTTTGTTCGACGACTGAAAGGAAAAAGCATATTACGCTCTTCCGCGGTGAAACAATTGCGGAAGTCAGAATTCAGTATTCTGACCTTATCTCTGTCATCTACCATTTCGGTCTATCGATTCTTTCAATTCGCTTAATGTCTTTTCGCAAGACCAAATTACGTCTGAAGTGCATACTGCTCCAGCGGCTCGTCCTGCGCCACGAAAGCATCCAATAAAAACATTTCTACAAGTGGCAGACAGCCGACGTGCTCAACGCACCAACAGAAAATCTTAACTGGGCCAGCTGACGTTGAAAGATTAGAAAATCAGAGGAGTCTGTTTGTTGAAAGATTTATTGGAGTTTTCTGGGAAGACATGTTGAGACAAGATCCCATTGCATTCATTGTCGAGATTCCCTCCCCCTCTTCATGTTCAGTTGTTTGAGATGCCACTATTCTGTAGACCCAGAAGATAATCCGCAGAACTGTTTGCAGGAAGAAATCTGAACAAAATAGACAAACGACCCTTTCATGAAACAAATATTATTTGCTGTAAGGTTACTAGCTACTGTGCCACATATTTCTAATTTCGTATTGTGAAATTACTAATTGCCTAATAGGTTAACTTGAGCACCTTCATAATTTTGTCGATGACTAAACTATATGAAATTCTTCTGACCTGCAGTTAATAGCAACACATTTACCTTGTGCGGCCCCCCACCCCACCCCACCTCTCTCTCTCTCTTTTTCTCTGCTTTTCATGTAATGCTTCAGTTGGTAAACGTCTTCCAGGATACGAAATAAACACCTATCGCTTTTATTACACGGTACGATAAAAACAAGCTATAGTTCCTTGTCATGAGACATGCCTTACCATTTCCTCTTTTTTTTTTCAGTAAAGCCACATGCCTTGTTAGACATTTTTAACTGCTTGCTTTAGCACGCCAATTATGGTACATTGACAGTAGTCTTATTTCTGTATTCGTTCACTTTCCAATGCATTTTGCCCAACTTTGTTTTTTAATTCCACCAGTCAACGTTTCCCTGGAACAAGAGGACATTGCATTTCGTTTGTCACAGCAGATTAAAGAGGACGACGATCATGTTCACAGGCCTCAAACTTACGATGCAATGATTTGCAAGTCATTGTTCGAGCATGTCAAGAACTGCGTTTTCGAACGGAACAAGTTTTTGACCGCGCCTGGGTCGTTGCTTGGAGGATGCTTGGAAGCATTTGGTTGCGGTTTCCTACAGGAAGTGGAGTCTAGCCTCCTCTCAGAATTCTAACATTAAACTCAACGCAAGGAACAAGCAGCTGGCGGCGGCAGCTTCTGCAGATGTGCGTAGTCTCATTAGTCGGCTAGAGGAATTCTGCCATGTACACCTGTACTCTGTTATTGTTGCAAAATTGCGTGGCAGAGTGCACTTCTTATTGCAGAGGATAAATAGTTTTTATTCGATCCATTCTGTAGCCAGAAATGTGGCTACTTGCATGCTCAGCCGCTCGTAGTTTTCACTCCAACTTTCCTGCATGAGCGATATATGTTCATCATCGTCCACCTACTGCAGGCTTAAATATAAACAGTACTACATCCTGGAACTTCCTCGCAAATTAAAACTGTGCGCTGAACCGAGACTCGAATTCGAGTCCTTTATCTTTGTCTTTACCTATACCTTTACTCTAGTACTACGTCATTTTTGGTTTTGGAGGAAGGAAAGGGGTGTGGGGGGAGACATGATTCGTGGTGTAGACCTGTATCAGGATAGTTTGTTCAATAAGGAGGCGGCCGAGTAACTGTCCTGTCCTTGTCAAACTAGACCTGCACATACGTCAATGTTCGTATGTACGAATTATGGTTTTTTTTCTGAAACTGTGGTACTGTCATATCCTTTTGAAAGTGTTCCAAGGATGAATACTTTTTCTTCTTCTTCTTCTTCTTCTTCTTCTTCCGAAATGTTGTGTAACAGAAGTAAATTGCAGGTAATACTGGCAGGTAGAGTAAGTAATAAAGAGACACTGAACCGAACTGTGGAAAAAAGAGCTTTCCGGCATAACTTGATTAAAGGTAGGGCCAGGATGACACAAAAGATTCTGCTGTATCAACGAATAGTCAGTTTGGTAATAGTATGAAGTGCAAGACTTAAAATTATAGTGGGAGGAGACCAAGGCTTCAGTGCTGAATAAATGGATGCAGACGCCGAAAATGTAAGAGTTGGATAAGAGACACTAACGTGGAGACCTGCATCAAACCATTTTTTGGACAGAAGAAGAAGAAGAAGAAGAAGAAGAAGAAGAAGACGAAGACGATGATGAAAACAATCACCACGTCACCTGAGAAAAATGTGCTACAACGAATGTGTCCCAATAAAGGTACAAAATTAATAGTTACGGCGAAATAGAAAGGGAGCAGAAAGTGTGCTGAAGTGATGGCCATAACAGTGGAGAACGGCGTGAAAGTGAAATTTAGAGGGATTGAAAATCGCCACCCAGGCAGGTGGTCGGTTGCGTGCCTTGCGGGGGCCAGCGAAGCAGATCGGCGCTTCCTGAGGGCACCGGTCAGCGACTTGCTGCCCGCACGGCCGCAGCCGCCGCCTTGGACCGGCCGTACCCATCCGTCGCTCTCACCGAAGAGGCCTGTAGCTCGAAAATATCCGAGCTTAAGGCTCTTCCCAATGGGAAAGAGAGGCTAATCCAAAGAATACTATCTTCAGAAGTTAATCTGATAACGACAGAATACTGCCGAAAACGAAATGAAACAAGCTTTGTGGAATTATAGCACATAGTGATTGGAAAAAAAAAGTTTTATCACTGTGGTCTTCAATCAAAAGGCCGGTTTGATGCAGCTCTCGACGCTTGTCTGTAGTCTGCAAACTACTTCATCTCTGCATAGCTACTACAACCCACATCCATTTGAACTTGCTTATTATGGTGGAGAATAAGCAAACTTCCTTCTGTTACCAGACTGACTATTCTCTGATGCCTCAGGAAGAATCCTATCAACCATCCGGTTATTTCATTCAAGTTATGCAATAAATTTCTTTTCTGCCCAACTCGATAACATTCCTCTTCATTAGTTACTCCATAAACTTATGTAATCTCGTTTAAATATTTCCTGACACGTCTATATTCGTTTCCTTGTTGTAGTCAAACTGCATTTTATATCCCCTCTACTTCCACCACCATCAGTTATTTTGCTGCCCAAACAGTAAAACTCGTCTACGACCTATAGTGTCCCGTTTCCTTATCTAAGTCCCTCAGTAACACCTGATTTAATTTTACTACGTTTTTCTACTCTTGTTTTACGTTTGTTGATGGGGATTTAATAACATCTTTTCACGGCCGCATCCATTCTGTCCAACAGCTCTTCCAAGCCATTATCCCCTGACAAAGTTACAACAACATCAGCAAACCTTAATGTTTTAATTTTTCTCCGTTTCTAAATTTTTCCTTTGTTTCCTCTCCTGCTTGTTCAAAGTATAAATTTAATAACTTCGGAGATATAACACAACCCCCTTTTCACTCCTTTCTTAAGTATTGCCTTTGTTTCATGTCCTATCAGAATTGCATCTAGGAACTGTACGGGTTTTTGATAACCTTTCGCTCCCTGTATTCTCTCCGTGCTACCATCAGAATTTCAGGGAATGCATTCAGTCAATAGTTTCAAAAGCTTTGTGTAAATCTAAAAGTGTCGAAACATATATGTGAGGTTTTGCAGTATCTTCAAAGAAAGTCTTAAGGTCAACGTGGTTGCAAGAGCTCCTCACGGCTTTTGCCTTCATCCGTCCTCAGTTAGCGAAATTGAGAACGGTTCAGTCATTCCACGAGGTAAAGTAAAATGGTTCTGACCTATCAAGGAAGATTCTAGGATGCAAATGCTATTCGGGTTAAACGTTTAGGCCAGGTTGCCATCAATAAAGCAGAAACAGAAAAGCCGTTGGACTCAGACGACCAAGGATATGGGCTATGGTATTATTTAATAACTATCTCAGATTTCGCCTACGTAATGTAGGGGAACCGAGGGAAAATCACTCCCCATTATTAGATGGGGAGCGATCCCGGTCCTATGGTGGCAGATGCTCGCACGTGTCAATATTACCGTATCCTGATTTTAATAAGTCGTAGTTATAAAATACCGACACGAATTATTTATACACATACAGGAAGACTGGTAGAAGCGAGCACGGGGAAGATGCGATACGATTCTAGATGTCACCGTTTCCACTGATTATTCGCCCATCATTTCCGCAAACAATAACTACACCAAAACAAAGTAGCCAGTCTGTTGATGGAGTGGTGTGGCGTACGGCAATCTGTATTACACTAGCGAACTCGACAGTGTTTCACAGCTGCTAAATATATATGGGAACTGAATGTACGCCCTATCTCTTTCTCCTCTTACCCCTCGCTGTCTACTTCCTACTCCCTTCTCTCCTCCTCCTCCTCCTCCTCCTCCTCCTCCTCTTCCTCCCACTCCATCCCTTCCCGTCTCTCTGTTCAACTCCTTCCCGCCCCTCCCCCTTCTCTCTCTCTCTCTCTCTCTCTCTCTCTCTCTCTCTCTCTCTCTCTCTCTCTCTCTCTCTCCCCCCCCCCCCCCCCACACTCTCTACTTGAACCTAGTTTGTCGTTGTTGGAAACTATACTTCGATTGGGAATTGAAAGTCCGCAGCTCGTGGTCGTGCGGTAGCGTTCTCACTTCCCGTTCCCGGGTTCGATTCCCGGCAGGGTCAGGGATTTTCTCTGCCTCGTGATGACTGGGTGTTGTGTGATGTCCTTAGGGTAGTTAGGTTTAAATAGTTCTAAGTTCTAGGGGACTGATGACCATAGATGTTAAGTCCCATAGTGCTCAGAGCCATTTGAACCATTTTTTTTGGGAATTGAAATGGCCGGCCGGTCTGGCCGAGCGGTTCTAGGCGCTTCGGTCTGGAACTACGAGACCGCTACGGCCGCAGGTTCGAATCCTGCCTAGGGCATGGATGTGTGTGATGTCCTTAGGTTAGTAAGGTTTAAGTAGTTCTACGTTCTAGGGGACTCATGACCTCGTATGTTGAGCCTCATAGTGCTCAGAGCCGTTTGAACCTTTTGGAAGTGTAGTCGTTTAAAATGAATGAGTGAGGACAAGAGATTCATCGACAGTATTTCGCATTGTTTTCATCTGCGGACCTGTAGATTTACAGAGTTTCGGAATATTCTGATTCCCTTTGTAGTGTTCTAATCATAAGCCATAAATACAAGTTTACTGTTTTCATTTAAAACCGACTGCGAGAAAGAAAACAAAATAGCACATTTTTTGTACACAGTTTTTGTTTAAAATTGCATGTAAACAAACAGAATATGTTTGGGACGTAAACCCGGTCCGATGTTGGAAATAACGAAATAATTGACTTATCGGACCATAAGACGTGTTTCTACTGATCAGCCGTCCAGGATTTATGCTCCTAATACCGTGTTTTATGCTTCTTTGCGTTGCTTGTCGTTAAGAATGGTTTCGGCATAGCAGCTTGTCCATGAATATTCGCTTTATGGAGTTCTCGGCGGACAGTGTCGATAGATAAGGGGTCTCGAAGGTGGCTATTGAGGTCTGCAGTCACTTACCCGGTCCTAGTTTTGTGATGCTTTGATGCAATTCGTGTTAACGTACGACGACCTCTGTCATTTAGCTTCGAATTGCGCCCACTATTACGTTTACAAGAGATCTCTTTCCATGTTTTGTGTAGGCTGTCATGACTTGAAATTGTTGCTCTTGAAACGTTCAATAAGCTGGTTGTCTTGGTTACTGATGCTCCAGCTAATCAGGCCCCCACAATTTGCCCTCTTTGGAAATCTGTTAGGTCTTTCATTGCACGTCGACCTCGGCCTCTGAATGCAGATACGAAGTGTGCACTACTCGTAAACAACCTGCACTGATGCCTTGTCCGTACTGAACATGGACAGTCCAGCGCGACATATGCGTTGCCTGAGTTGTTGAGCGTCAAAAAGAACCATACCATTACTACCTTTTCTCACATTATTTTGTCTGTCCTCTATATATCCGAATGTTTATTAAAGTTTCGGGTAAAAATTACAAGTTAATCGGCCATGAACTTCTCGATATTTCTGGAAACAGTGTCACCCCTTTACATTCAGGGTGTTCGGAAACTACCGTTACAGACTTCTAGGACTTATAGAGGGGAGTGAGTACATAATATTTTGATAGGAACCTTGTCCGGACATTTCATCCAACGACGCTACAGAGTGTAGAAATTAGAGGCGGTGGCGTGTATATGCTGATTCCGTGACGATGTTACAAACTTTCTAGGATGATGAAGAAGGATTAATGTATCAAATTGAGGTAAGAGCCCCTAAACCCGAAACGAACGAATCGAAAGTGAAAACCATTCTGATACATCCGACGGTGGAATACATGTACTGGTATTGTTATTGCTGAGATTGTACGGTAGGCAACTTTCAGAGGTTGTTTGTATGGAGGGAAACAAGAAAAAAGTGTGCAGTAAACATGGGCTCTAAAATGTGTACCTTGAGAGCTGTGAGCACTTGTTCGATAGAGGAGTTGCGTTTTGCAGTAGCGAAGATGAACAAGTGGTCATAGCTTCTAGGGGACACATTTTAAAGTCCAAGTTTACTGGACATTTTTTCTTTGTATCGGTCCATATTACCAGCTTTGAAAACTGCCTGCCCTACAGTTTCAGCAACGACAGTATCAGCACACATATTCCTCTGTCAGAGGTATCAGAACGGTTGTGTGTTGTTATTGTTGTTGTGGTCTTCAGTCCTGAGACTGGTTTGATGCAGCTCTCCATGCTACCCTATCCTGTGCAAGTTTCTTCATCTCCCAGTACTTACCAACCTACATCTTTCTGAATCTGCGTAGTGTATTCATCTCTTGGTCTCCATCTACGATTTTTACCCTCCACGCTGCCCTCCAATTCTAAATTTGTGATCCCTTGATGCCTCAGAACATGACCTACTAACCGATCCCTTCTTTTTGTCAAGTTGTGCCACAAACCCCTCTTCTCCCCAATTCTATTCAATACTTCATCATTAGTTATGTGATCTACCCATCTAATCTTCAGCATTCTTCTGTAGCACCACATTTCGAAAGCTTCTATTCTCTTCTTGTCCAAACTATTTATCGTCCATGTTTCACTTCCGTACATGGCTACACTCCATACAAATACTTTCAGAAACAACTTCCTGACACTTAAATCTATACTCGATGTTAACAAATTTCTCTTCTTCAGAAACGCTTTCCTTGCCATTGCCAGTCTACATTTTATATCTTCTCTACTTTGACCATCATCAGTTATTTTGCTCCCCAAACAGCAAAACTCATTTACTACTTTAAGCGTCTCATTTCCTAATCTAATTCCCTCAGCATCACCCGACTTAATTCGACTACATTCCATTATCCTCGTTTTGCTTTTGTTGATGTTCATCCTATATCCTCCTTTCAAGACACTGTCCATCCCGTTCAGCTCCTCTTCCAAGTCCTTTGCTGTCTCTGATAGAATTACAATGTCATCGGCGAACCTCAAAGTTTTTATTTCTTCTCCATGGATTTTAATACCTACTCCGAACTTTTCTTTTGTTTCCTTTACTGCTTGCTCAATATACAGATTGAATAACATCGGGGAGAGGCTACAACCCTGTCTCACTCCTTTCCCAACCACTGCTTCCTTTCCATGTCCCTCGACTCGTATGGCTGCCATCTGGTTTCTGTACAAATTGTAAATAGCCTTTCGCTCCCTATATTTTATCCCTGCCACCTTCAGAATTTGAAAGGGAGTATTCCAGTCAACATTGTCAAAAGCTTTCTCTAAGTCTACAAATGCTAGAAACGTAAGTTTGCCTTTCCTTAATCTAGCTTCTAAGATAAGTCGTAAGGTCAGTATTGCCTCACGTGTTCCAATATTTCTTCGGAATCCAAACTCATCTTCCCTGAGGTCGGCTTCTACCAGTTTTTTCATTCGTCTGTAATGAATTCGCGTTAGTATTTTGCGTCCGTGACTTATTAAACTGACTGTTCGGTAATTTTCACATCTGTCAACACCTGCTTTCTTTGGGATTGGAATTATTATATTCGTCTTGAATACTGAGGGTATTTCGCCTGTCTCATACATCTTGCTCACCAGATGGTAGAGTTTTGCCAGGACTGGCTCTTCCAAGTCCGTCAGTAGTTCCACTGGAATGTTGTGCACTCCGGGGCCCTTGTTTTGACTCAGGTCTTTCAGTGCTCTGTCAAACCCTTCACGCAGTATCGTATCTCCCATTTCATCTTCATCTACATCCTCTTCCATTTCCATAATATTGTCCTCAAGTACATCACCCTTGTATAGACCCTCTATATACTCCTTCCACCTTTCTGCTTTCCCTTCTTTGCTTAGAACTGGGTTTCCATCTGAGTTCTTGATATTCATACAAGTCGTTCTCTTACCTCCAAAGGTCTCTTTTATTTTCCTGTAGGCAGTATCTATCTTACCCCTAGTGAGATAAGCCTCTACATCCTTACATTTGTCCTCTAGCCACCCCTGCTTAGCTATTTTGCAATTCCTGTCGATCTCATTTTTGAGACGTTTGTATTCCTTTTTGCCTGCTTCATTTACTGCATTTTTATATTTTCTCCTTTCATCAATTAAATTCAATATTTTCTCTGTTTCCCAAGGATTTGTACTAGACCTCGTCTTTTTACCTACTAGATCCTATGCTGCCTTCACTACTTCATCCCTCAGAGCTACCCATTCTTCTTCTACTGTATTTCTTTCCCCCATTCCTGTCAATTGTTCCCTTATGCTCTCCCTGAAACTCTCTACAACCTCTGGTTCTTTCAGCTTATCCAGGTCCCATCTCCTTAAATTCCCACCAATTTGCAGTTTCTTCAGTTTTAATCTACAGTTCATAACCAATAGATTGTGGTCAGAGTCCACATCTACCCCTGGAAATGTCTTACAATTTAAAACCTGCTACCTAAATCTCTGTTTTACCGTTATATAATCTATCTGATGCCTTTTAGTATCTCCAGGATTCTTCCATGTATACAACCTTCTTTCATGATTCTTGAACCAAGTGTTAGCTATGATTAAGTTATGCTCTGTGCAAAACTCTACCAGGCGGCTTCCTCTTTCATTTCTTACGCCCAATCCATATTCACCTACTATGTTTCCTTCTCTCCCTTTTCCTACTCTCAAATTCCAGTCACCCATGACTATTAAATTTTCGCCTCCCTTCACTACCTGAATAATTTTTCTTCTCATCATACATTTCATCAATTTCATCATCTGCAGAGCTAGTTGTCATATATACTTGTACTACTGTAGTAGGCATGGGCTTCGTATCTATCTTGGCCACAATAATGCGTTCACTATGCTGTTTGTAGTAGCTTACCCGCACTCCTATTTTTTATTCATTATTAAACCTACATTTGATTTTGTATTTATAACCCTGTATTCACCTGACGGTTATAGCTTATAATTTTAGACTCGTTCGTTTAGCGTTACAAGGACTCGATCATCCTAGAAAATTTGTAATATCATCATGGAATGACCTTGTATATACATTTTATAGGCGCCGGCGTCTATATCATTGACGTTTTTTAGCGTCTTTGGATGAATTTTCCGAAGACTGGTTCTGTTCAAAATATTCTGTAGTCGCTCCCCTCTACTAGTCTTAAAAGTTTTTAACGGGAATTTCCGAACACCCTGTGTATTTGTGTATTGTATATAATAAAAACCACCATTTGTTTAATTCCTATTGTTTGAGTATTGTGTAAAAATTTGAAGTAAATCGGTAACAACTTTTTGAGATTTTTGGTAACACTGTTAAACCACGTATTGTCTTTATATACTCGTGTTAATATAGATTTTTTTTTTAACGCCAAGGGGCAACTGCCAATCCCCGCGCCAAGTATCGGTCCTCTGCAAATATTCGTGCCTTTCACTCAACATTTATAGCGTTGCGACTTTTCTTCATGCGCCGGCTGGGGTGGCCAGGCGGTTCTAGGCGCTACAGTCCGGAACCGGGCGACCGCTACGGTCGCAGGTTCGAATCCTGCCTCGGGCATGGGTGTGTGTGCTGTTCTTAGGTTAGTTAGGTTTAAGTAGTTCTAAGTTCTAGGGGGCTGATGACCTTGGAAGTTGGGTCCCATAGTGCTCAGAGCCATATTTTTCTTCTTCTTCTTCTTCTTCTTCTTCTTCTTCTTCATGCAACGGCATCTGAGAACAGTCCCCATTGACCTTCCGACATCATCCGCTCATCATTTACATGCGGGGGGCAGTCGTAAAGTATTTTTTTTATTTTTCAGATACGTTTATAGAGTCTAGCCCCATTAAAATCGCCGCGCAACGATACAGTAGCACGCCGTTACAGAAATTAAACCTAAATTGCCCACCCATTAATGAAGTAGGGTTACGTAGGCAATTCGGTGTTGGCAGAAGCAGAGTTGATGCAGTTGAGTCATGTCAATCCAGAAGACTGTAGAGCTCACCTGGATTAGCCTGGCGCAGCTGCAATATTTTCGATGCTGCGGTAAACGAATTGTGCGCCGTTTTGTTCAGGCTCCTTTAGCGGTGTGTTAAGGTGCAGTGGCGGGATTTCAGTGTCCACCAGAACTGCAGAAATGTGCTTCATAAAAACAAAACAAAAAAAAATTAATTGCCTGTTTTTTGAGGCTATAGTCAATACTTTAACTGCTCTTTGTGAACCATAGTGGGTTACGCCCGAAATTACTTGCGCGTCTGATTTCTTTCGGTCAAGAATGGCATACTGTGTTCTGCGTGTTAAGAACTCTTTAGTTCACTCACAAAGCTGGCCTGATATTCCTCACGCTCGTATTTTGTTTGGCGGGAAATGTATCGAACATCTTCCGAAGGTCAAGGAACACGGCTGCACCGTGTGCGATGGCCTCAACTGGTTGTCGTGGACGAGCATAGCGATCTGGGCTGGTGTACAGGATCATGGGTTGCGGAATTCTTATTGATTCCTACAGAGGAGATTTTCGGTGTCCATAAATGTCGTAATAGGCGAAGGCGGCCAGCGCAACGTCCGTTAGTAATAGGCGTAGAGACGCGGCTGGATTCAGTTGTCAGTCCGTATCTCCGAACACGCAGGTGTGAAACTGCGCAGCCGTATAAATGGCGATCCCCCCCACTGCTCGGTCAGCAGCGCCGCCGCTGCCTTCTCCGCTTCTCCTTCCGGAGAGACTCCTAGGCTACTCGTGGCCTCAGTCTGTGACACGCCGAGGGCTGACCGCTGCCGCTGCCTCTGCCTCTGCCGCTGTAGCCGCAGCCGCCTACCGCCGCCCGCAAACCGGCGCCTCCTATCCGGTCAGTTGCTGATTCTCTCTGGCAGCTCTTGCAGATGTGTTCATGTCTCCTCTACAAAGCTGACCCTGCCTGCTAAGTCAAGAAAAAAACACGCGTTTTGTGGCTAGCGCCTTTCCGATTACCCGAATGTTGTTGTTGCTGTAGTGGCCCGAATGTTGTTGTTGCTGTAGTGGTGGTGGTGGTGGTGGTGGTGGTCTTTACGTTCATAATCAGGTCGTATGCGCTAATAAAACTGTATTGTGGGATATTCATAGTTTCATTGGTGTACTACATTCGAAGAAATTTCAAAGTGGTGTAAATATTGGCAACTTGCTATAAATGTAAAATCGAACACTTCACAAAGTGACAAAATGTATCCTGTGACAACGATATCAGTGAGTCACAATTGGAATCGGTCAACTCCGACAAATATCTGGATGCAGCCATTTGTACATCTGTACTCTGCAAGCCACCTTGAGGTGTGTGGCGGTGGGTACTTTCTGCACCATTTCGCTCGCGACACACCTTATTTCAGACGCGAATGGTTTGCGGGATGAACGATTGCCTGTAAGTCCTCCGTTCGGGCTCGAATATAACTAATTTTATCTTAATGCTCTTTGTCGTGAGATATACGCAAGAGGAAGCAACATACTTGTTTACTTTTCTAGGAACGTACGCTCTCGAAACTCTACCAATAAAACACACTGTGATGGAGAACGCCTCTCTTGCAGCGTCTGCTACTGGAATTGATGAGCATGTCCGTGACGCTTTCGTGCGTATTAAAGGGACCTGTAACAAAACGCGCCGATTTTCTTTGGATCTTCTCCGTTTCCTGTGTCAGTCTTACTTGGTAAGGATTCCATGCTGACGACCAGTATTCTAGTATTGGTCGAATGAGTATTTTGTAAGCCGCTTCGTTTTTTGATGGATGGACTACATTTTCTGAGGATTCTTCCAATGAATTTCTGTCTGCGAACTCCCTTATTCGCGATTAATTTTATGTGCTCGTACGTTACAAATCGCTCCATACGCGAGTTCCTAGATATTTTATGGAAGTAACTGCTTACAGTGATTTGCAATTATGTAATCTTACAATGAAGGGTCTCTATGTCTATGTATTCACAATTCGCAAAATGTTAAAAGTGTTCACATTGGGGTAAACTGTCACTCCCTGTGCCAACCGTCGATGCTCTGCAGCTCTTCCTGCATTTCGCTACAATTTTCTAACGTTGGAACTTCTCTGTATATAACAGCATTACCCGCGATAAACCTTATAGATTTTTCAACATTATCTACTGAGTCACTTACATATGTTGTGAAAAGTAATGGTCCCGTGAAGAGCTCCCCTGGGACACACCCTAAGTTACTTTTACGTCTGAGGGGACTTGCCTCAGTTCGGGATAACATGGTGTGTTTGTCTGCTAGGAACTCTTCAGTCCAGTCACACAGCTGCTCAGATAATTCGTGCGCTCGTATTTTGTTCAAGAGGCGGCTGTGCGCGTGTGTATCGAATGTCTTCCTAAAGTAAAGGAACGCAGCATCTATCTAGGCGCCTTTATGTACCGCTTTCTTTGTCTCGTGGACGATCAGAGGCACATGGGTTTCACACTGTCATTGTTTTCCGAGCCCGTGTTGGTTCCTACAGGGGAGATTTTCGGTCTCCAGAAATTTCATAATGTGCGAGCAAAAAACATGTTCCATAATTCGACAGGCCTATAGTTTTGTGCGCCTGTTTGTCGAGCCTTCATAAAAGCGGGAATCAGCTGAGGCATCTAGAATCGTAATGGTATTCCGTTAGGTCCAGTGGCCTTCCTCTGTTGAGGGATTTGTAGGCACATGCAGTGGAACAGTTACATAGGCTCAGTGGCAGATAAGACACATTTCGGTTTATTGGTAGGATACTAGGAAGATGTAATCAGTCTCTGAAGATAGGCGCCAGTTACGCCACGAAATTTCGACAACCAGTAATAAGCGAAAAATCTGGGACACTAGTCTCCTACGTACCGTTCCATCAGGGACCTCTGAGACAAGATTAGTCTAATTACAGAGCGCACAGAGGCATTTAAGCAGTTATTCTTTCTGCGCCAAACTCTTGCTGCAATGCGATGTACCGTCTGCCACGCACTTCACAATGGTTTGCAGAAAGTGTATGTAGCTGTAGATATATGCTCACGTCGTCATTTTTTTTTTATCCCTACAACTTTTCTCTGCAAAGTACTTGCAGAAAGAAAGTTGTTTTCCGTAGTTGCGCAGAAGGCACGGAAGGGAGAGGAAAGTGTCAGTGTTGGTGGACACCTTTGTAAACGAGCACCGCGTGGTTGGGAGGTGCAATCTCGCATAAATTGTAAACTACTACTCGACCACAGTTTTATTGCTCTTGACCGCCTGTGGTCGTTATCGGAAACATGCGGTAACGATACAGTAAACAAGTACAGTTGTGATCAAGGAAACTGCATCGCACTGTGAATGCTTTCAGGAACTTGTGCATATAGTGTCAAGTGGTTCAACGTGTCCTCGTGAAATATCACGAGGGGGGGGGGGGGGGGGGGAGGACCTCACGATAAGCCGACCGAATCGCTATCACTCCCAAGTGTGGTCGACTGATACTACAAGCTAGTTTCCAAACCATCATGTTAACAGGTTACATCTGTGTGACCAATAATTCAACATAGATAGACATGTAAAAGAAGACTCAACCAAAGCAAAGCAAGATCGACCATGTGATGCCAGAAGGAGATATCACAAAAAGGGTGAAGAATGTAGTGTAGTGGATAGTGTCTTTTACTACAATACTGACAATATAAAATAAATATGTTTCATATGTAAATTTTGTGTCGGTTCCCAGACAAGCTGTTCGGCAATATTACAAAAAAATTAAATTTTATGCGTCTTTATCAAGTGGTGGAGCCTAGGGAACTACTTGTAGCTACGATTTATTCTCTTCTTTTGGATGATTTATTCTCTTCTTTTGATTGACTGGAGTAGGTAGCGGTTTCTGGAACCCTCTGCATCAATGTTTGTAATGAGACTTTTGCTTCTGGCAAAACGTTATTGGTGTTGTATGTAATTACATGTGCCTGATCTTAAAGAATTCTCCCTGCAGCTGCGATGCATGAAGACTGTGGTGCTGTGCTATGTAGTAGGGAGATAACAGTGAGAACACCCGGAGTTTGCAAGTTGGCAGGGGACAGCCGACTAAGGTAGCCACCCCTTCGGAACAATGCGGTGGACTCCCCCAGCGTTCACGGCGAGAATGCGTTTCTACACCGGCGCGACGTTATTTTGTGCGATATCAACTTCTCCCTCTCCCCTCCCCCTTACCGCGCCCTCCCCCCGCCCGCCTCAGCTTTCTGTTCCAGCAGCGTATGGTGGGTGGGAAGAGGAACTGTGAGTAAGACTCCGTGTAAACTCGAACCGTCTTATTTTACCTTCTCGTTCTTTTCGTGAGATACCTGTAGGAGGAGGCATTATCTTGGATGACCATTGTAGCATCTATGGCAGGAACAGGATGAGCATCTCGCACTTATTAACCAAACCCGTTATGAAACATGCTGTTGTTCTTTTGGATCTTCTCTGTTTTCTCTATGAATCCTGCTTGGTAAGGGTCCCAGAATGAGGAGCAACACTAAAGTATCGGTCAAACGAGGTTCTGTAACTTAAATTTTTCGTGTATTATTATTTTTTTTAACGATTCTTCCACTGCATTTCAGATATGTTGTTGTTGTTGTCTTCAGTCCTGAGACTGGTTTGATGCAGCTCTCCATGCTACTCTATCCTGTGCAAGCTTCTTCATCTCCCAGTACTTACTGAAACATACGTCCTTCTGAACCTGCTTAGTGTATTCATCTCTAGGTCTCCCTCTACGATTTTTACCCTCCACGCCGCCCTCCAATGCTAAATTTGTGATCCCTTGATGCCTCAGAACATGTCCTACCAACCGGTCCCTTCTTCTAGTCAAGTTGTGCCACAAACTCCTCTTCTCCCCAATTCTATTCAATACCTCCTCATTAGTTATGTGATCTACCCATCTAATCTTCAGCATTCTTCTGTAGCACCACATTTCGAAAGCTTCTATTCTCTTCTTGTCCAAACTATTTATCGTCCATGTTTCACTTCCGTACATGGCTACACTCCATACAAATACTTTCAGAAACGACTTCCTGACGCTTAAATCTATACTCGATGTTAACAAATTTCTCTTCTTCGGAAATGCTTTCGTTGCCATTGCCAGTCTACATTTTATATCCTCTCTACTTCGACCATCATCAGTTATTTTGCTCCCCAAATAGCAAAACTCCTTTACTACTTTAAGTGTCTCATTTCCTAATCTAATTCCCTCAGCATCACCCGACTTAATTCGACTACATTCCATTATCCTCATTTTGCTTTTGTTGATGTTCATCTTATATCCTCCTTTCAAGACACTGTCCATTCCGCTCAACTGCTCTTCCAAGTCCTTTGCTGTCTCTGACAGAATTACAATGTCATCGGCGAACCTCAACGTTTTTATTTCTTCTCCATGGAATTTAATGCCTACTCCGAATTTTTCTTTTGTTTCCTTTACTGCTTGCTCAATATACAGATTGAATAACATCGGGGAGAGGCTACAACTCTGTCTCACTCCCTTCCCAACCACTGCTTCCCTTTCATTTCAGATGTAACACCTGCATTTACTAGACTTGTTTTATGTGCTCACAAAGCGCTGTGGTCCCATGGAATCCCTGTCAGATTCTATATTCAGTTTGCAGCTGAGTTAGCCCGTCTGGGTACTATAACGTATCTTAGATCCCTTGAACAAAAAAAGGTTCCCAGTAGTTGGAGGAAAGCATAGGTCACTCCTGTGTACAAGAATGACAGCAGATTCGATGTACAGAACTGTCATCCAATATCCTTGACACCCACTTGTTGTAGAAGAATCTTAGAATATATTCTGAGCTCAAAGATAACGAGGTATTTGAACTGAATGGCCTCCTCCATGCCAACGAACATGAATTCCGAAAATATCGTTAATGTGAATCGTAACACGCACTTTGCCCACATGACATTGAAAGCTTTGGATCAAGGCAGTCAGGCAGATGCAGTCTTTCTTGATTTCCGAAAGCATCTGACTTGGCACCACATTGACACTTATTGTCAAAAGTGCCATCATATGGGGTTTAAAGCAAAATTTGTGACTGGATTTCGTCCGCCTGCTTAGCTGAGTGTTTATGTGCTTGCCTACCATGAAGCAGGCCCGGGTTCGATTACCGGCCGAGTTGGAGATTTTCTCCGCTCATGGACTGGGTGTTGTGTTGTCCTCATCATCATTTCGTCCTCATCACTGGCATGCGAGTCGCCCAATGTGGTGTCGACTGTAATAAGACTCGCAACTGGCGGCCGAACTTCCCCTGATGAGGCCTCCCAGCTGACAAGGCCGTACAATCGTTTCATTTTTTGTGTGACTGGATTGAAGATTGTTTGGTAGGTAGAACACAGTAAGTGATCTTGGATGGATAGTCATCGACAGTTGATTCAGGCTTACCCCAGGGAAGTGTATAGGAACTTGGGCTTTTTTTTCGCAGACAATATTAATATTAGGGTCCCCTCCCCTATTTCTCCAGTGGGGTAATTCCTGTCTGGGACGTCCACGTCACAGGGGTGGGCGTCCTACACTTGAGTAGGCCGGAGTGATAGGATGGCTGAGTTCAGGTAGGGACCCAGTCCCGTGGGGTATAACACGGAACCCATGAGCAGGGTTACAGGTGAAGTCCTTAATGGCAGCGACTTCGGAACGGTGTAGCTGGCAGATGAGGAAACCCTCCTTTCTGGGGATTTAATGAGAAGGGAACCACTACCTTGTGGTGGAGGAGAAACTCCAAGCCTAAGGAAGATAACCCCAACAGAAAATCCTTTCTTGCTTTAGGCCTAGCAAGCCACTAGGAAAGTCTTCATAGCTTTAAAAACACAGACGAGCCTCGGAAAGAACCACTTAGGATTTGACCCCACTGCTTCTTCAAGTGCTGGTGCGAATGATGGGAGACTTGATGATATTCGTCAGTACAAGAAGATGAAACCAAATGGACTAAAAAATAACCTAAATACTGGCACCCTTAAAATGGAAGAAATGACAGATATACTAACAGAGAGATAGTTAGATACTTCGGGATTAAGTGAAACAAAGTGGAAGGGAAAAGTTGAGAAGAATTTGAGAGGAGGAGGAGGAAAACTCTACTGGAGTGGGAATAACAGGTTTGGAAGAAATGGTGTGGCAGTGATGGTGAATAAGAATGTACAAAGCTGTATTGAAAGTGTGAGATATTTATCACACGGGATTATAATCTTAAACTTGAGATTCCAAAAAGAAACACTAAAAGTTATACAGATTTATGCACCTCAAGAAGAGATGATGGACTTTTAAAATGAGTTAGAAAACCATATAGAGAGTGCTAATATAGTGATGGGAGATTTTAATGCACAGGTAAACAAAGACAGAAAGGGATTTGAGAAACTGTTGGGATGTTTTGGATATGGAGGGCAGAGGAATGGAATAAAAATAGCAAACAGCTGGTTTATGAAGAGAAAGTCATGTTCTCACCAGATACAGTTGGGATGGAAGAACCAAGAGTGTAATTGATTATATTCTAGTAGATAGGGAATGGGGAGAGAAAGTAACAAATGTGAAGGTAATTCCAAGTGTGAGTGCAGATGGAGACCATAGATTACTGGTGGGACAATGGAAAATGAATCAGTGTGTGAAAAATAGAAAACAGAAGAAAGTGATGAGGATACGGGATTGGAAACTGAAAGTGCTAAGAAGTATAGAGAATTAATCTCACAAGAATTTCCAAAAGAAGTTTTCTGTGATGTAGAAAAAGAATGGAGTTTATTCAAAGACACTTTAGTTGAAGCAGCACAAAAAGTATGTGGTAGAACATCTGGAAAGGAAAAAGGAAGAACATCTGGAAAGGAAAAAGGAAAAGTAAGACAGACAGATTGGTGGGATGATACCACAATCCAAGCAGTTAGAAGAAAAAATGGAGCATGGAGAAAGTGGTGCAAAACTAAAAATGACGAGGACCATAAAAGACATATAGAGGAAAAAAAGAATGCAAAGAAATAGTGGAAACAGCAAAGAAAAAAGGCATGGGAAGCGTTTACAAAAAAAAAAAAACTTGAAGGTGTGAGGAGCAATAAGAAAATGTTCTATAAAATGATGAAAAATAAAAAGAAGGCTTATGAAGTACCATTAAAGATGGAAACAGGGGATGGTACTGTGACTGAAGATCCAGGGAATACAGAAGATCTCTGGAGAGAACATTTTAAGAAACTGTTAAACGCTGAGGAGCAGGTACATGAGGAAACAATAATGGAGAAATTCAGAGAAGTTGGGAAGCAGAATTAGGACAAGTTACACGGGAATAAATGGAAATAGCTGTAAAGAAGATGAATGGGGGGAAAGCCCCAGGACCTTGATGAGAGCAGCTGGTCCAGTGGGAAAGCAGTGGCTGTACAGAGTACTATCAAGTGTGTGGAGAAATAGTACAATACGTGATGATTGGAGAAGAGGAGACATTGTTCCCATCTTCAAAAACGGCAATAAATCTTTTTGTAAAAACTACAGAGGAATAGCGCTTATGAGTCATACAGCCAAGATTTTTGAAAGAATTTTACTAAATCGAATAAGTGAAAAGACAGAGAAGGAGCTGAGTGAAGAACAGCATGGGTTTAGGAAAGGAAGAAGCATGATCGACATGATATTTTCTATCTGTCAATTGATGGAAGAAAGTTGGGAATATAACAAAAGGATGATAATGGTTTTTATAGATATAAGTTAACATGGAAAGACGCTGGGAAGAAATGAAGAAGATAGATATAGAAGATGGATACATTAATATAATAAAGACAATGTACAGAGGACACAATTGTAGAATTAGAACACTATTGGGGAACTCTGAATACTTCGAAATAAGACAGGGACTTAAACAAGGAAGTATTCTATCTCCTGCACTTTTTAATTTTGTGATGGAGGGAATGAATAGCGCAGTTAAAGATATAGTAAAAGAAAAAGACAAAAAGATGATTTTTGCAGACGATATGGTAATATGGGGCGATAAAGAGGTAGATGTACACTTGATGCGTGGAAGGAAATAATGGAAAGGTATGGATTAAAAATAAGTAAAGATAAGAGTGAAGTAATGGTATTTGGAAGAGAAAGGGACCAACTGAAATATTACTTTGAATGGAGAACCCCTCAAAGTGGTAGACAGTTGCACTTATTTAGGGAGTGAAATATATAGTAATGGAAGAATAACCAACAAAATTAATAGGAGGTTACAGAAGGGAGGCAATTTCTACCAAACAATAAAACACCTGATTTGGAATAAGGAAGTTTCAGAAAAAGCAAAACTCCTTATGTATAAGAGTTGTAACCTATGGTGGAGAAACATGGACAATGACAGAAAGGGACTGGAGCAGACTGCAAGAAGGAGAAATGAAATTTCTCAGAGCCGTTAAGGGAAAAACAAGAATGGACAGAGTAAGGAATGTAGATATTAGAAAGGACCTTAAACAAGAAAGTATGAGAGAAGAAATTGGAAAAAAGAGATTAAGATGGTATGGGCATGGCAAGAGGATATGTGGGCAGAGACTCCCCAAAATTATGTACGAACTAAAGATGAATGGAAAAAGAGCTAGAGGGCGCCCAAAAACACGGTGGAAAACCGGAGTGAGAGTATCTGTGGAAAGGAGAGGTGTGACCTGGCAGCAAGTGGAGGAAGAAAAGTGGTGGGAGGACCGAGCCAAATTGAGAGGGCTCGTCAGCACCCAGATCCGGCAGTAGCTGAAGCGGGATACGGATATAGATAGAGAGAAAATTAATAGTAATCTCAAACTTTTCGCAGATACAGCGTTATCAATGATGAAGTACTGTCTCAAAGAAGCTGCATAAATATTTAGTCAGAGCTTGAAAATATTACAAAGTAGTGAAAAGCAACTTGCTTTAAATGTTCAAAAAATGTAAAATTGTGCATTTCACAAAAGAGATGAAACGTTGCATCGTATGACTACAGCATCAATGAATCACGGGTGGAATCGGTAAGCTCATACATATACCTGGGTGTAGCGCTTTATAGGGACATGAAATAGAACGATCGTGTAGGCTCAGTCATGAGTAAATCAAGTAACAGACTTCGGTTTATTGGTAGAATACTAGCGAAATGCACTCAGTCTACAAAGGAGATTGCTTACAAATCACTCCTGCGATCCATCACAGAATATTGTTCAAGGATGTGGGGTCCGTGCGAAATAGCACAAAAAGGGGATATTGAACATATACAAAGAAGAGCAGCGTGAATGGCCACAGGTTTGTTTGCCACGCAGGTGACTGCCACACAGACGCTGAAGAAACTGAACTGGCAGATACTTGAAGATAGACGTAAATTATACTGTGAAAGCTTACTTACGAAGTTTCAAGAACCAACTTTAGATGATATGTCTTCTTCTTCTGCTTCTTCTTCTTTTGCTAGTACCTTTATCCTGCAGTTTCCGCAGGGTCGGCATGGTTACAGTCGGATTTGGCCTGGTTAATTTGAAGGGGTGGCCGGATGCCCTTCCTGCCGCCACCCCGTACCCCCCGGGACGGAATCAGTGTTTCCCAATTGTCTGCGTCTAGTGTAAATCATGAAGTAGTGCGAACGTGTGTCATATGTCTGCAAGTCGTGTAACTTAGGCGGGACGTGGGGAAATGATATGTCTAAGAACATACTAAAACCTCCTACATATCGCGCTAGTAGAGATCGTGAGAACAAGATTAGATTAATTACGTAACACACGGTGGCATTTAAACAGTCATTCTTGTCGCGCTTTATATGTGAGTGGAATGGAAAAAAAACAATAACTGGTACAGTGGGACGTACCTTCTGCCACGCACTTCACAGTTGTTTACAGAGTATAGACGTAGATACAGATATTTACGCCGGCCGAAGTGGCCGTGCGGCTATAGGCGCTGCAGTCTGGAACCGCGAGGCCGCCACGGTCGCAGGTTCGAATCCTGCCTCGGGCATGGATGTGTGTGATGTCCTTAGGTTAGCTAGGTTTAACTAGTTCTAAGTTTTAGGGGACTAATAACCTCAGAAGTTGAGTCCCATAGTGCTCAGAACAATTTTTGAACAGATATTTAATGGCTATAACTGGTGCCAGTGGTCGTTAGGTAATCTTATAATCAAACAGTTGTAAGGTGGAGTCCCTGATGCCGTAAATTTTAATTGCATTTTTGACATGCATGAGTACATCACGTTTTGCCTCCAGTCGGTGACTTGTAAAGCGACGCCTTACGCTAGTGGTTTCCTTAACGTTTCTACCTACCGGGATAGTAAGTGTTTGCCTGTTAAAAATTATAGTGATGTACTCAACTCTGTGGAATGCCTTCGACTCTATAACAGTTTGGTGCGCACACAATCGAGTCATGTTATTACGATCACTTCCGGTCAAGCACATGTTGACCTTTTGCTGTTAAGTGTCAAAGTGATGATTTACTCAGCTTGTGTGGAATATGACTACGGGCTTTTTAGCGTGTGATGCCAATTATTCTTGAAATTGCGAAATTCTTGTTTTTTTTCCCCACATGCTTTCATTGTAAAGGTGTGTAGTCAGTGAATCTCCGTTGGGGAAACTCCGGAGAAGCGATGTCGGCTACCAAGATGCGTCAGGGCCTACAGGATACGGTCGTGATGCAACTAACCGTCAGTATGAATCAGATTGCAGCGAGGCGCAATTTTAAGATAATATTTCAGTGGATCCGTTTGCATTTGAAGCTATGAAGTTGCCAACCTACACAGAGCAAAGCGAAAGCTGCCACCTTCAGAACAGTAACTATCGGACATCCCCTTAGCATTTCGTTGGACACACATACCTTTATATAAATAAAGAAAGACCGGAGAACAAAACCTCTCACATCTTCATATAAAGACTCGTTAAAACATGTCAGCCACGTGTGAGTCACTCTCAATCGATGTTACCATGAACCCGTATTTGCCTGAGACTCCATGTGTAATGACTTTGTCATCGTCGGTACGTAAAACCCTAAAATGCTGTTCTTTTTTCAATTTTCTTTCCGTTTCTGAATGAAGCAAGGGGAGGACTGCGTGAATTCCTGTTTGTTTTGAGGTCTCACATCTCCTACGGGGCTGACGTCTAGAGGCTGAAGAATATTGATACACTGTGTCCTGAGGAACGTTTAGCGAAAAATTCTTAATAAATTTTGGGTGTTCCTTCGAAATGATAGCAGTTCATCTATATCTGCACCATATTCCTCAAGGCACCTAACAATGTGTGGCGAAGGGCACTTCTGACACCACTAACTGATTCCCGCTTCTCTGTTTCGCTCGCGAATGGCGCGCGAGAAGAATAATTATTGTCGGTAGGCCTGTGTATTAGCTCGAATTTCTCGAATTTTGACGTCGTGATATTTTCGCGAGATGTCTTTTGGAGAAAGTAATATACTGTCCGACTCTTCTCAGAAAGTGCTCTCTCTCGAAATTTCAATAGCAAATCTCTCTGTCATGCACAGCACCTCGGTTGTAGCGGATACTGGTTCCAGTGTCAAAAAAGTGGTGAAATTTTGTGGACTGTCGGGCCTCATCCCTAAATTGGCGGGGAAGAGACGCAGACATTAATACATTATAAACTGCTCCGCATGTGGAGACAATCTTCGTCCCCATCCATGAGATTAGCATGCTGACTTTTCGTCAGGGAGCTGATGACCATGATGTTGAGCGCCCCTCACCTCAAATAATCATCATCATCATAATCATCATCATCATCATCATCATCATCATCGCTTGTAACGTCTGCCACTTGAGTTCGTTGAGCATCTCTGAAACGCTCTCGCGCCGATTAAACAATCCCGTGACGAAACATGCCGCTTCTCATTGGATCTTCTATCACTTCTACATGGTAAGAAGTAGGTGCGAGGCGTCGACAGTAATTCATGGAGAACTGAGACCAGCGTAGGATGGGCGCAGTAGGAGCGAGCCTGCATGCGGGGCACGCGAGCGGAAGTGTCGGTTCTGGACTGAGCGGAAGCTCTGCCCAGGTCGCTGTCCCCATTCCTGCTCCGCATCTGCGTCAGACTAAATCACTCTTCGAAGGAGATGCATTCAGGTTCATGTTGCTGACCATGTGCTACTAGCTTTGTAACCTGCCCGTCAAGACGACAACGGTGGTTCAAGCGGATGCTCAGGACCTGACATAAAGGAAACTTCGGGAGAAAAAAGAACGCGAGAGGGTTACGTTTACAGCGTCAGTATTGGATGCAGGCAATATAGACAATGTCCGCTGATAAGCTATAATATGGTGACCGCTGCTGACCGCGATGTTGAATGACGCCTGGTGACGTTGCGGGCAAAGAGAGTAGAGTATATAAGTTGAAGGGAGACGAATGGAGAATCAATACAGCGACGAATACGGGCCGCAGATGACAGAATCCACTCACATAAACGCCCTTTACAAAGGACTCATTGTTATGGTCCGACACCTGGGAACGAGCATTTCGGAAATGGCAAAGTTGGTCTCCTATTATTGTGAGCATGCAGGGAAAGTGGAAAAGGGGCGGTGAAACCACGAGTTGGCGACAAGGTGTTGGACGTTATAACATTATGGATATGGTATCGCTAGATCCAGTAAAACTCCCTAGTTCACCTTGACAATCTGTTCAAACTCTTCACACAATATTTCGGTAGATAACATCTGTAGAAACTCTATAAGTTCTAGAGACAATACAGATTTTGCAGCTCATCGGAAAGTATCTTCAATGTAGGCTTACAAACAAATCTGCAACTACACAATTATTAAGAAAATATAGTTTTTTTGAAACAGGTAGTTTGCATGTTACATGTAAACAAACCTCTGGGCATTAACATCATAGAAATGCCTAATTTCACTAACAAACCAAAAAACGAAAATTATAAGTTGTGCAATGATGTTAAACTATCTTTTGGAACTTTGTCTCATCCGAAAACTTGTGGAGACAGAGGCACCGAAATGCTTCCTAGTTTTTGTAAGTTCTATTCCAAATAGAAAATAGCCAGATTTGAAATACGAAAATTGCGTCGTAATTTTGAATTCAAAAGCAAAGTTGATTCACAATACTATTCACACCAAAATTACTTTTATTATAAACGGACGTAACTTATTCGTAGAAAAACACAAAACTGCAAAACACCTGTTTGACAATCAGAGTGGAAACACGCCCAAATCAAATTCAGTATACCCTTGTCAGCACAATAAAAACAGATTTCCACAAATAATTACCAATAGTTACCGTAAACGTTATTCTCAACCTGTATGTTTCACACTTTTCTAGTTTTTGTAATGCTATTAACCTGTATCAAAAGCATGTAAACGAAAATCAGGATAACAACTGCAACCTGAACCTGGAGGTTTTATGAGATCTTCGACGTATCAGTACAGACGACGCATCTTGTTTCCGGGGATGCTCGAAAGCGGATGCGTGTCAAAGCATCGCTCTATAAACTGTTATCGTCACTAATAAATATGAATATTGTAATCAGTTGTGAAAGTGTATCAGAATTTACAATTAAACCATCTGGTAGAAAATGATATTGTGGCCAAGACTATTTGTTTAAAGGCAAACGTCAACGTAAAACTACTACCAGAACCTATTTTTACAAGCTTGCAGAAGAAGAAGAAGAAGAAGAAAAAGCTTGGGAGACTACCATCAAAATTTCATCATCAAGATGCTAAGTACAATTAATTCAGCTACGTCTTCTTCACTTTGTCCAAATTTAGGTACTTCATGGTAGAAGACGAGTACTAGAATTTGGTCATACCCAAAAGATTTTTCAGAACAGGTGGATGAAGTGACGTTAGAACGTTCAACCTCATAACAGAACATGAATGTCGGAGGCTTGCCTGCTGTTAAAAAGCATGATAGTCGGCGTTCGCATATTCCACATCTGAGACCTACATGAACATTATTGCGGACCACTTGCATCTTTTCATGCTTGATGTCTCCCCCCCCCCCCCCCCAAACCCCTCCTCTTAAGATGGCTAACTGTCAGTGTCACAAGGGCAGAATGTGTTACAGTGGTCTGAGGAGCATAACAGTGAACTTACGTCAATGTCTTGACAACCAGATTCGTGTGATCTGAAATCGATGGACCACATCTGGGATGCTATCGTGCGCCAGCTCGACGCCCACGAAACTCTGGCCTGGCGAACTGGGAGACCTATATGAGCACATCTGGTGCCACACGCCTGTGGGAGCTACCAGGCGCTTCTCGTATCCATGTAACGCCAAACAGCTGCTGCATTTCGCTCCAAAGGTGGAGCAACACGGTGTTGAGCCCCAACATGAACGAATGTAGTTTATTGTGAATACACAGATACAAAGGCGCTTTTTTGTATGGTTACACAATTCCAGAAAAATTACTGGAAGCAGTTACTTCCATAAGATATCAAGAGTATGCATGGGGAACGATTTTAAGTGGGAGGACCGCATAAAATTAATCGCGTATGAGACAGATGATAGACTGAGACACATTGGAAGAATCCATAGGATGTGTCTGTCAACAAAGGAAGTATCTTACAAAACACTCGTTCGGCTAGTACTTGAATATTGTTCGTTGGGATAGTATCCGTACCAGACAGGACTCATAGAGGAAATAGAGAAGATCCAAAGAAGAACAGCACGTTTCGTTACAGGTTCATTTAGTAAGCGCGGAAGCGTCAGGGAGATGCTGAACCCATTCCAGTAGCAGGCGCTGCAAGAGAGGCGTTCTGCATCACAGAATGGACTACTGTTCAAATTTCGACCGTATCCGTTCCTAGAAGAGTCAACCAGTGTATTGCTTCCTACTACGAAAATTCGCGAAAAGACCACTAAGATAAAATGAGAGAGATTCGAGCCCACACGGAGGCTTACCAGCAACAGTCCTTCCCGTGAACCATACGCGACTGGAACAAGTTCAAAAAGTACCCTCCGCCACACACCGTAAGGTGGCTTGCAGAGTAGGGATGTAGATGTTAAGCAGGTGGTCATAACGTTTTGGTTTATCACTTTAGGCCAGCTGCACATCTCTCGGATGGGCCGAGAAGAACCAGACGAGAGAAATTATGTTCCGTACGGGAGCTTGCAGACACTTTTTCTCGCGCATCATTCTTGAATAAGGCTGTAATGGGAAGTAAATGGCAAATAACATACGATTGTTCGGAACACCCGCCGCTATGCGTTCAGCTGTAAGTTGAGGAGTAACTACGTAGGTGGGTCAGAACGATACACACTGCCGAGGATCATATCAGTGTGATTCAAATAAGGTGGTAATGGTTGGTAATTATTTTTAATATGGTTGTTCGGCGGCCATCTCCTGCAGTAGCTATTATATTGCACTCCCGTTTTTATATCTGTATTGTCGAATTAGGATCAAGTAACATCTTCAAATTCTCTTCTCTCTTTTTTTCTTTCTTTCTTTCTTTTTTTCTCTTTCTTTCTTTGTTGTGACCTATATTTGCTGTACGCCTTTCTCTTCTCTGTATGTTGTCTTTTCTGTTCTTAAGTGCATGTTCATACTCATTTCTTACGTAATACGCTTTAAAAGCCTACTGAATTCCCCCTAGGGCAAAATAAGGGAGTGATATTCGGCGATAGCGCTGGTCACGGCGCAGGGCCACTCCTTCTACTACGACGGTGAGTGTAGCTGTCATTTTGTTGTTTGTGAACATTAATAACAGATTGGAATGGTACACCGACGTGTTGAAAATCTTATTTCTCGCAGGAAACGAGAAGTGCAGTCTCGAACAAATGTGGCGCGGCACGTCTCGAGTGAACACCAAGTCAGGTGCACCATGCGATTGATTTGTCAGCATGTAAGGTCGTATTAGTTGATCCTATATATTTACAGCCCACAAGCTGATTTGAGACGAGTGTGTGGCGTATAGATTTTCATCACCCCAGACGAGGATATTGTGACAAATGGAAACTCCATCAGGCTTGAAAGGCGCCTCATCCATGTACAATACAGAGTGAAGGCAGTTTGAGATTACAGTAGCGCCCTCAACAATTCACTGACAGAACTAAACTCTGGGTTCAAAATCATTTGGCCACAATGCTTGCACACTGTTGCTATAGGGGTGTTGTTGCTGTTCCATCAGTAGTCTCCACACTGTTCTTCGAAGTGTTGCGTTTCATATGCAGGTTGGAGGGCGCTTACTGGTGTATCTTCTCCGCAAAATCCTACACTATCTTAAATTCTGCTTTGCGAGCATTTATTTTTCAAGAAAATAGGCCAGCTCTCTGTGGTTTGAACGTCACAGTTTCTGTTAAGTGTATATTCACGGAGACGAATCTCTTAGAGTGAGGATGTCGCTTATTGCGATATTTTGTGTGTACCTTCTATTGGCTCGCTAACCTTTGTATGCTGGTGACCCATGGATTAAATAAGCGTCTGTCAGCTCCTGTAGTGACTAATGTTCCGTCTTCGAGACAAACTGCCACGAATACCACGGACACATCACAGACGATTGTGTTACGTTTGAAGGTAATCCAAACAAAGTCAATGCGGCAGTCATCTCTTATTTAATTCAACACAAGCAGTTCACTGTCTCTTGCCTCACGAGGAAACATCACGAACTTGACCTCATATTTTATTGAGAGAAATGAAAAGACATCTTTGGAAGATATCTGCTCCAGAAATCAACTCGTGCAAAAATTTAGGCTTTAAATTTAGTAGTACGTAGCTATGACCATCTGAACGTAAAAGTTTTCAAGTTTCAAAGTTTCGCACGAACTCGTTGTTTTGCCACTGGCTGTGCCCCACTATAGGCGCCTAATGCCCGAGTTGCATAATGGAGAGTTGCATAATGGAGAGTTGCATAATGGAGAGTTGCATAATGGAGAGTTGCATAATGGAGAGTTGCATAATGGAGAGTTGCATAATGGAGGTCAAATACTGGCGGTGAAAAGTTTTTGCCACTACCAGGATTCGAACCGGCTTTGCTCCGGGTCGAGCGCTGTACAATGGAGTGATAACCGGAGCCATCCTACTCGCGGGATGTTGAAGGTGGGCGAAAAGAAGGCGGGAGGCGGATAACATCTGCCCAACACGTTTTGAAATGTAGGCGAACAATAGTAAGTTATGTGTGTACGGAATACGTCAGTCTCACGAACGCGTTATTTTAACGATAGTGTCATATTCGCCTCAAAACCAAAACGAATAAACCCAAGCAGCTGAAGAATTATTATGAAATGAAGTTACTGATTTTCGATTTACAGTTAATCATACCAGTCACATCGAAGAATAGCGCATTTTCTGCAGATTTACTTCACTTTGACGGTGCCATCTGTAAATTACGCATATCAGCGATTTTAATAATTAAAGAGCGCTGCGTTACTTCTTTAATGACATACTGATTCGTTTCATGCATGGTGCACTGCATTTGAGAATTGCAACATAAAAACTTTCAGAACAAAGACATCTCTGAAACCGTCTGCAGGTCAGAAGCTCTTCCTCTGTGGATGACGCCTGTGCGATACGTTTGGCTGTACATTCTATCGGCTTTCCAGGTGTTGCATGCTGCTGCCCCGTACATAAAATACGCATCTGTAAATTCCAATTCATAATTGCATACGGTCACAATTCGTGGCCCAAATTTTTGCGCAGGAATTATTTCTGGGACTGACGTCTTGCAAGTGCTTTTCCTCCTCAGAATATGTCAAGTCGATGGTGCTTCCTTGTCCGACGCATTGGTCATTCTAGTCTCGTATCACCTGAAAGATTCATTTCCGATTATGATTTCCTTCCCTCAAACGACTATATTTTCCTTGCCACAAAATACTCAGTTTAGGATGCGCCATTGTCTATGTAATTTGATCTATGACTATCTATAGGAGTTTCATATCGAACCTTCTATCAGTCAAGCAACACCAGAATACTCTTCCAGTCGCGCTGCGTATGTACAGTGAAACTAAATCCTTCATAAAATACAAGTGTAACACGGCGGTAGATCCGACAGAAGAAATAAAATCTGACCATAAAGTTTTAAAGACTTTTTGGGTTATGTTGACCGGAACTAAGTAATAGTTACAATTTTAGTCAAAACTATTTTAACAGGCATTTTTGAATCACAAAAAGCTGTACCATTTATAATGCAATATCTGATTTTATAAAACAAATAATAATAAGAGAATAGTACTTTCGGGTAGTACGAGAGAGAGAGAGAGAGAGAGAGAGAGAGAGAGAGAGAGAGAGAGAGGGGGGGGGGATGGAGAGGGAGGGAGTGTGTTAACGATGTTCTTTTTCGATACAATACATCAATTTTTTTCAATACTTTAGCTTTTTCCCCCTCAATAAAATAACGGATATGGTTTGCATAGCCCTATGCCTGAAACTGAAAGATTAGATAAATTTATTTTAAAGTATGAAGACAGCTATGGAAAAATATAGTTTTTCAGTAATTCCAACTTGCTCTGCAAAAACAAAAGTTTACCCTACGATCGATTTCGTTACTGATTCAAAACAGATGTGCAGACCATTGTCAAATATTTGAGCGCGATTATAGAAAATTTTCGGAAATTTTATTATATAGTCTTTCCAAATTTCGAATGGATTTTTGTTTGGTCTTCCAACAAAAGTTCTCAGAGAAATTGAAAAGTTATCAGAAAAACTATTTTTGTGTGTATTACTCTTCCAATTTCTTATTTGTGATTGGCGCTTCGTAACGTAAAACTTTCTTCATTTTTATCAGAATCGGTTTCAATATCTCCACTTTGACGCAAATCAGTCCTCATGAAATCATTAATTTTTGCTCCACATCAATCATGCATATCGGTAACGGAACGCTGACTCAGCTGCTTTTATTATGTTGGCTATTGTCTCTTTGGCTACACAAAAATGTTCAAATGTGTGTGAAATCTTATGGGACTTAACTGCTGAGGTCATCAGTCCCTAAGCTTACACACTACTTAACCTAAATTATCCTAAGGACAAACACACACACCCATGCCCGAGGGAGGTCTCGAACTTCCGCCGGGACCAGCCGTTTGGCTACACACTACTCTTGCCAAGCCTGAGAATGAATTTCAGCTACGAACTGGTACTGTGGCATGTCTCGGAGCTAATACGTACACTCCAGGAATAGCTGAAAATATTTCCGAAATGCTTCATAACGTAATGCGCAGTCATAATCGCTCCCGCCCCCTCCCCAAAAAAAGATAAAAAAAATCATATTTGAGGTACCGAACCAAATGTCTGTTGTAAATGGGTAACCTTGTTTTAAACACTTGTGAAACAATTACTTTTGAATACATTATGGGAGTGACAGTGATCAATGTGTTACAAATATTTACTATCAAAAAGAGTCTTGATCACAATTTATTTATTACGGTGACCGGTTTCGACAACTTCTGTCTTCATTACGTTCTTAAAGTCTCCATTCTCAGCCATTGAGAAAGTCTGATTGTCTTTACAAATCATTTATAACAAAAAACTGTTGAGTTTTCTTTGCCTTTGTCAGATTCGGAGTAAGCGGATGTATGTTGCAGAAAAGATTTCTGTTCAAATGTTTTATAGGGACTTCATCCGAGTCCGATAGAGTAGTTTGATTTGGTCTTATTTATCTTGGGACTTCAACAGTAGCTGGATCTGAAACGGAAACCTTCGTTCTTTTGTCATTTTCGATATGTTATTTTGTTTTAGAAAAAATTAGAGATAAGCAGCCCTGTGAACTTTTAAAATATGTCCAATCATATTTCTCGTATTTCCGGCAGACTTTGTGTCTTACTGACATTGATCTCATTTTGATTTCGCCACATAAATTATGTTAAACTTCCAAACTGAACTAACTTTCTTAGGTGACTTGGTACGGTATGTGCTGTGTATCGCCGATAGCACAGTAATTTACTCGTCACCAAGACAAAAACCGAAAGAGAAAATCCGGACGCCCAGTCGATGCATCGAATACATCGAAACATTAGCAATACTTCGGTTCAGTGCGATGCATCGATACAAAACATCGAGCGTTTTGCGGAGTGTGTAGTCCATTCACAGCCAGCATTGAGAAGAGCAGAAGTAGCTGTGAAAACATAGTTTTCGAGTAGCCCATCTCCGCAATTCGCATTAGCACACCTTTCCGCAGAATCCTGGAGCAAGCTGCTCGGCAGAGCGTCGGTTAAATTTGGCACTTGGCGACGACTCAGCGTGTGACGCATGGGAAGTTGTTCCCACATATATGCAGTTGCTCGTCGCTGCCGATGCACAACATAGCTGCCTAAACCCCATCACATTGACCTTCTTGTGTTTCTTATTGATGTTCGAACAGTGTCGACCGCTCCGTCATTTGCAAGACACATACTGACCGCTACCCTTATTTGTACGCCACTCGTACATAAATTATAGACGGGCAGAAAAGTTATAAATTTATGTTCGACATGCAGTCGATGACTTGATGGTTTAAGTCACTTAACCTACTGCATCGCGGCGAAGGGGGGGGGGGGGGGGGGGGTGCGCGCAACTAGAGAAGTTGAGATGTCTACATGTGAAAAGAAAGTACTACATTGTGAATGATGATCCTACAGCTAGTAATGCGGTAATTAATAAGGTCAATAACACAGTTCTCGGTTTTTTTTGCGCAAAAAAATTAAATTTGCCAAAAACAATTCTTTATGTTCTCTTATGGTGCTTAGTCACTCTGTAACCAACGACTTTGGAATGTTTTATACTTGTACAACATCGTTAAACTTTAAATAAAAGTTAACTATAATATAAAACTGCGCGCGCATTCTATAATAACTCTTTGTTGAGCTGCTACTTGCCAGAATGCCACTTGGCTTCGTTAAGAAAAAGGTCTATCACATTTTGTTTGCGACATTCAGAGTTTTTATTACGGGAACTTTCTTGCGACGATAAAAGCGAGAAATAGCAAGTGTTAATTGTGGGTAATAAGAACGGTATGTACGTACACGCGATCTTGGTACTGGAAAAAAACAGCAAAACTAAAGGCTGTACGATTAAAAGAATGAAAGAAGGAAGAAAGAAACCAAGATAATAGTGTACGATAACGTTTTCACTACCGATGAGATTTATTTCTGCTCATAGATCATATTTTATAATGACGTTAGACAGCTCGTACTTGGAGTTTTAAACAGAATAAACAGTTGCTTACCGGTAAGAATTTATCGTAGAATCAGAAAAACAAAATTGTTACGTAACAACAATAACTCAGTGGCAATAACTCAGCAGCAGTGAGATATTATCGTTACATCATCTACACAGAGGAAATAAAAACTGTAGTTGGAAGACAAGGCAATATTGGGCAACAGAGCAACGTGACAGTGTTAAAAGCAGACTTCTAATACCTGTGCAGTCTTTCTAATTTCATGGTTTTCCAAAATCGCGTAAGGCGGATGTTAGAGATGATTCCATAGAAATTGTCACAGCCATTTCCTCACAAACACTTGTCCACTTTAAGCTTGTGCATCATTTCTTACTATTAAATTCATCTTTCCTCCGAATTGGGAAAGAATTAGGTTGAAGTCAGTTGCAGCATTATGTCGAGGAACACGTATTGCGAAACTAAGGAAACGTGGCAGTAACTTTTCAAGTTTTTAAGCAACAACTTTCGTGTCAGTGAATTATCGCAGAAACATCTGAAGCAACGATAATTATTAGCCCCAAAATGAATAGCACACAGCCAAACAAAATTTCGAACAATCTCATCATCGTACATTCCAGTTGTCAAAGAACTTTTTTTATGAACTGGCAACTAAAAATGTGTCAATGATGATTTCTGTGCTTACCTCCAGTCTGCCACCACTATGAGTTCTGTTATCTACAAAACAGGTGTTGCGCGTTCCACACTTCCTTCAGGTTGTAACTTCCCTAGTCTCTATTTCCTACAAATTCAAAATTTTCTTTGTTCGTGATATTCTAATGACATGATTTTTTAGCACTTCAGTTTAAAGAAGAATTTATAACTTAAAAATTATTTAAAACGTATCTATGTTATCGTTGTATATCCTCATAACCCATCTGCTTCTCTTCCACGCATTCAATTCTGCTACAAAAGCTTTCCTTACCTCAGATTTAAATTTTTATATATAGACATCGAACTTCCTGGCAATGTAGTCCAACAAACCGAGAAACAAAGGAATCATATAACAAATAATGTTTGATTAGCTAATGGTTTTTAATTTATTTAAGATTTTACGAATTCCGATTATTACAGAAATTTTTTTGACTGACTATATTTTTTGTGGCAGCTTTTGCCGTTATAACATTTGAATGACAATTACCGCTTGCTAATTTTCGTAATCTGATATGATAAAATGAACTAAAGTGCTTTCATATATTAATAAATAATGAAAATAACAGTATTTTATCTGCTGTAACAGTATCAGTTGATAAATCTCTTAAGGTTAATAATACGATCCTAGTTTCTCACTGTTATGTTACACCATTTGAACGGACAGAGTGGAGGCAATTCCAAAGTTTATTACTGTTGCCATATCACCGACTGTTGGAATCTACTTTAAGACTGCCTCATTGTTCTTAGAATTTCCAACTAACAATTTGTGGTATTGCTTCACAGTAGGAATTGAACAATAGAATTGCTACCACCACTACAACTAAATGTTATAGCTTATTTACACAAAGTTGTTACGGATTACTGAAACATGGAAGGAACCATTGAGTGTGCAGGGTCAGTAATAAAGGTAACACAGACACACTGACGATTAGAATTGGTTGGTGCAGGCAGGCCACACGAGTGGCAATGCTGTGGTACCTGGTAGGCTGCGCCGTGCTGGCGCTTTTGGCAGCGGTGGTGATCGGCGCTGCGTGTGATCGCTGGTTGCAGGAGCTGCAAGCACACCACCGTGATCCTGATGGGGATACGGGCTCAGCCACTGCAAGCCCCGGAAGCATTCTGGCTGATCGTCTGGGCAAGCTGGATGCTGCAACTCAGGGCTGGCGCAAAAGAGTTGGCCCTACTGATGCAGACTGCTTCTCTGTGGCGGGTCGCATGCGAATGCGTGGTGGTGCTGGGGAAGCGATTCACAGTCTGCCCCTCCAGCCTAGCCTACCACCACAATTACAAGGTGGCTCTCCCTCCGAGAAGGCTGCACGGCGGGTGCCACGTGCTCTGCGCTTCCGCAGTAAAGCTGGTGGGTACTTACAATAATCATACAATTGTTGTTGATGTAGCTTGAGAAATATTGCAAAATGTAGAAACTTTAATGACTATGATGAAATGTGGGCAGAAATAGTGTATTTCATATTTTAATGGAATGAAAGTGTTGCTTCTCTGGCTTGATTTTATCAATGAGCAGTGAGGATGCTGGTGTTATGACAAATTATATCACTGCTGTTGGGGGGGGGGGGGGGGGTATTCATGTACACTCTGTATCAAAATGTTATTAACACTGAGGAAATAAATGCGTACATGTCATATGCTTGCAGATTCTGAGGACAAACATATTACTTACGGACAGTGTTACGTAAAGAATACTGTATGCAGATGTTTATTCTGTAGTATTTAAACTGAGATTTAATCAGCTGCCTCGGTAGCCCAGTAAACTCTCTTGTCAGTTGATAGTACTTTCTTCTGATCGGCTAGATTAGACAACATTAGTGTTCCAGTCTTCCTTTTCATCACTGCTCTCAAGTTCAGCTTTATAATAAACTACTCCAGTTGCTCCTCTATTGAAGGATCATAGTGGAACTGTACTTTTAAAATATTATGAATGCGTGCACAGCTTTGACCAGTCTTCTATAGCTACTCATTTTATGCAGTTGTGTGTCAGTTTCATAAAAGTTTTCATCTAGGTGGTAGATATTTCTTGCCATTATTGTTTGGGTTTAGTGAAGTTCCAAATCAGTTCATTTGAATGCAGGTCACAGTGATAGGGAAGTAATTCTAGACCGGGAACCCCCTTATTTATTTATTTTAAAGTCCTATTCATACTGTTAACAATATTAGGTTTATTTCCCTTAAATTTTTCTAGTGTTTCCCAGTTGTGTACATCTTATTTCAGTGAGATTTTTTTTTCCTCAGCTAGAACCATGCTTTTCCAGTGTGAAATGCAGGGTTGGGAGATTATTATCATGAACTGCATGACAGCAAACATCATTCATTCATTCATCTTGTTCGATAGGTGACATCAGGAACAAGAACCTGCAGGGATGCATTATGAGTCAAGGCACTCATTTACATAAGACATAGACTCATAGAAACTTAATCTGTGTACTGTAATAAGCAACAGCTTTCTGCAGTGATATGATGAGGTCTTTCTGTTTTTAATTTTGGGGAACTTAAGTATGCATTATACAAGTAGACATCTAAATTCTACTTGTTCAAGAAGTAGATACAGTAGATATCACACAGTGCTCTTGTAAAACAGCTGCACTACTAAAATCCATGTTGTACCTGTACCTCGTAGGAGGGCACATGGTTTCACAGTCCACAGTAATTGACAGCTGATGTGGTTACATCCAGCATTTGTCACTAATGGAGTTATGCCTAATGTGCAGTATATGGTCCACTTGTAAGTAAACAGCTTTTATGTGAGAACATCTAATTCTGTAGCAATAAATGGATACTTTTAAAATGTATTTTTATTGAGTTTTACTGGTTTTCAAAATATTTTCCCCATCTGTTTTGTGTTATTTGTATATATGTCTTTTTGCTGTTCTCAAGCCGATTGTTTATTCCATTGCTTGTTGTTGGTGTTTAATATAAATATATGTTTAAGTATTGTTCTGTGTTGAAACATGGCAGTTATATTTGCTTATTTAAGTACCCATTTCAGTGCTCTGCATACTGTATAAGTCACTATCTGAATATCGCTTGCTTTTCACGGCATCAGTGACTGAATACAGAGTTTCTTGCTTGTGTGGCATAAACGGTACTGTTTCTATCCTGGATTTATGTGAAGGAAGAGAGAACTCTTGCATGTCTGAATAAAATACATAGTATTTATTTATTTAACCCGATCAGAATATTTCATCCTATGAGGTGCTGTTTTTGGGCAGTTAGCTTTTCCAGATGAATTGTATTCTAATGTAATGTGTTCCTTTTGAGTTTGCTTCATTGATTTAAGGTGGTTTATACCACCTGTCTAGAAAAAAGAATCGCACATTTTTGAAACTGTTTTAACGAAACTGACTGTTGTGAGATGCTAAGAGAATGGGATTGACTTTTAGACAGACTCTAACACAGAAAACTCAAGAATTCTTCAGAACCAAAGCAGCATATCCCGGGTCCAAAATGGTGCACTCTCAGGCTGCCATCTGAATATAAATGTGATTGTGGATCTTAGCTTCAGTGCAGATATATCTCATTCTGTAGATCAGTTATATGTTGGTAGGATTCATTATTGATTTAATTTTCTGTAATTTTAATTACAGCACAGGTTAAGAATGCTTCTTCGACCCCAACTTCACCGCAGAAGGAGTCACCAGTTAATCTTTCTTTCAAGAGAAGTTTGTCAGCACCAGGAGGCGATGATGAGAATGGTAAGTCATATCTGGTAAGATGGAGTTTCAAAGAGAGATAAATTGACAGAAAACACAAATGACAGTAAATAAATCTGGTATTACTAAGAGATCTGAAAAATGAAATTAGATCTGAAAATCAGAAAAACTGAGAATGCACACTTATCCCTCCCTCTGGCATGCAGTTATATACCACGATGAAAAAATAAATTATTTGTCTAGCAGCTAACTGAAAACTTGTAAAGAATTTGTGGATATAGATTGTAACTCTGTTTCTGCAGAAAGGGTGTGTGCATTTCTTATTTCAGCTGAATGTGTCACATTGTACCAGTTATTAGGATTTCTTCCTGTTCCATTCACGTATGAGGTGTGGGAGGAATGATAGATTGAATGCCTCTCTGTGCATGCAGTAATTATTCTAATCTTATCCTCATGATCCCTATGTGAGCGATGCGTGGCGGGTTGTAATATATTCCTAGAGTAATCAGTTAAAGTTGGTTCTTGAAACTTTGTTAATAGACTTCCTCGGGATAATTTATGTCTGTCTTCAAGAGTCTGCCACTTCAGTTTCTTCAGTATCTCTGTGATGCTCTCTCACAGATTAAACAAACCTCAAATCATTCATGCTGCCCTTCTCTGATTCATTCAGTATCCCTTGTTAGTTCTATCTGGTGCGGGTCCCACACATTTGAGCAATATTGTGAACAAGTTACACGAGTGATTTTTAAGCAATCTCCTTTTTAGATCGATTGCACTTCTCCAGTATTCTACCAATAAACTGAACTCTGCGTTATTCGTGACTGAACCTGTGTGATCATTGCATTTCATATCTGTACAGTTTTACAGCAAGGCATTTATATGAGTTGGCCAATTCCAACAGTGGCTCGTTGATATTATAGTCTTATGATGCTACATCTGTTGTTTTGTTAAGTCCAAGATTTTAAATTTCTGAACATTTAGAGCAAGTTGCCAATCTCTGCACCATGTTGAAATCTTACCAAGATCTGACTGAATATTTACGCAGCTTCTTTCAGATATTATTTCCCTATACAGTGACTCTCCCCCAAGATAACATGCTGTGTCCTCACTACTAAAAAGTCTTCAGTCCAGTCACCAATTTCATTTGATGCCCCATATGACAATACTTTTGACAATAAGCAGCACTGAGTCAATTGCTTTTTGAAATCAAGAAATATGGCATCTACCTGATTGCCTTGATCCAAAGCTTTTGGTATGTCATGTGAGGAAAGTGCGAGTTGGGTTTTACATGGTCGGTGTTTTCAAAATCCATGCTGCTTGGCATTGTGGATTCATTCTGTTCAAGATACCTAAGTATGTTTGAGCTCAAAAGATGTTCTAAGATGCTGCAACAACTTGATGCCAAGGATATCAGATGGTAGTTTCTTGGATCACCTCCACTACCCCTCTTGTAGACGGGTGTTACCTCTGCCTTTATGCAAGAACTGAGCACAGTTTTATGTTTGATGGATCTACAACGGAGTGTAATTATAAGAGTTAACTCACCCACAGATTCAGTATAAAACTTTACAGTGATTCAATCAGGCCATGGAGCTTGATTCAGTTTTAACGATTTCACCTTTTTCTCAACACCACTGACACTAATAGTTACTTGCTTCATCTTTTCAGTAATAATAATAATAATAATAATAATAATAATAATTTTATTGGCATTAGAAAAGATAACAGATTCAATGTGAAGTGTTTAGCTTTTGCAGATAACCTTGCAATCCTCACAAATAATAGAAAAGAAGCCACTAACGCCATAGAGAAGTTACACGAAATTGCACAAAGAACTGGCCTGCAAATTTTGAATGAGAAAACCCAGTACATAGAAAGAGTGCCAAAAGACAAATTGCGTATTGTGACAAGCCATGGGAAAATCTTACAAGTACCACATTTTAAGTACCTGGGAGAAATCATCCAGCCATCAGGGATCAACCTAAAGGCCAATGAGGAAAGAATAAAAAAACTACAGAAAGCATATAAACTCATGTGGAACTATTATAACAAAAAGTCTATATCCATTAACGCAAAACTGAGGCACTACAACACTGTCATACTTCCGGAGGCACTGTATGTATCTGAAACAACACAAATAGGTGGGCAAACTAAAATCAGAGAAATAGAGAAACAAGAAAGGAAAATTCTCAGGAGAAATTTTGGCCCGATACAAGAGCAAGGAATCTGGAAGAAGAGACCAACATCAGAATTATATAAATACACAGACAAGATTACGGATACAATAACGAAAAGAAGAATGCAGTTCTACGGACATATTCACAGGATGAATGAAAACAGAATTTCAAAGCAAATACTTAAAGTCATCAACTCGGGCAGGGGAAAAACAAAATGGATAAAAGAAGTTGAAGAGGACCTCAGACAAGCACACATAACAGTAAACAATGCAGAAAATAGAACTGAATTCAAGAACAGCATCAAAAAACATGAATTTGACACCACAACACAGAAGAGACCAGGATGCAAATGGACAGCAGAGCGAAAGAAACAACACAGTGAACACATGAAGAAAATTTGGGCTCAGAAAAACATAAACAATCATCATAAAGGAATTCAAGTTCAAACGCTCTCTTTAAGTGGGAATAATCGAAAATAATAATAATGAACAAAGACAGAGGATGAGATGGTCAGATGAAGTTAACCAACACCTCATGTTCTGTTACTACCAAGCAGCAAACTTAGGAACCAACACAACTGGATACAGATCACAAGTATACACAACATTTATTTCCAGATACCCAGAGTTAAAATTTTTAACAGAACAACAACTGGCTAATCAGATCCGTGTAATAACCAAAAATAACAGGATACCCCAGTCAGAATTAGAAAACATCAAACAAGTACAACAAATACTGGAACAAAATAATGTGCAATCAGAAGAAGAAGAAAATACAGTAATGGACTCAAACATCCCAGAGCAAACAAACAAAGAACAACACGCATCAATTAAACAGTCAGAGGAAAACGAATTCTTAAGACAGCCATCAGAACAAGATCAAATAGATCACGAAGTGACACACATGTTAGATATAGAAGAAAAATTTCAGCTGACATATATAGAATACAAAGACACAAATACAGACATTAGACCACTCTTGCATAGACCACCAAATAACCCACAAGTCAAAACAACAACAACGACTATCAACACAATCATACACAACAAAATAAATGAAAATACAACTATGGAAGAGTTATAACTACTGATTTATATAGGAACACTCACTACACTAAATATACTCACTAGGCAGGGATCAGAGCCAACCAACACACAGAAGAAACCCACAAAACCAGCATGGCAACACAGGCTACAGATCAGAATAGAAAAACTGAGAAAAGATATCGGACAGCTAACACAATTTATAAGAAATGAAATATCAGACAAAAAACAAAAAAGATTAGGTAAAATCTCACAACAAGAAGCAATAGAGCAATTAGATGAAAAGAAGCAGAAATTACAATCATCGGCCAAATGACTTAGAAGATACAAAAAAAGTGAAAATAGAAGGAAACAAAACCAAACATTCAACACAAACCAAAAGAAATTTTACCGGACAATAGATAACACACACATTAAAATAGACAATTCACCAAACATAACAGACATGGAATACTTATGGAGCAACATATGGTCAAAACCAGTACAATATAACAGACATGCACGGTGGATACAAGCAGAAACAAAATGATACCACAAATACCTGAAGCGATAACAGAAATTAATGGCACATACGACAGGGAACAAAATTATAAATGAAGAACAAAAAGGCTGCTGCAAAGGAGCACGAGGATGTAAAGAGCAACTGATAATAGATGCAGAGGTGACATATCAAGCTAAAACTAAACGAAGGTCGCTACACTACGCATACATTGATTACCAAAAAGCTTTTGATAGTGTACCCGACTCATGGTTGCTACAGATATTGGAAATATACAAAGCAGATCCTAAATTGATACAGCTCCTAAACATAGTAATGAAAAACTGGAAAACCACACTTCATATCCAAACAAATTCAAATAATATCACATCACAGCCAATACAGATTAAGCATGGAATGTACCAAGGAGACTCATTAAGTCCTTTCTGGTTCTGCCTTGCTCTGAACCCACTATCCAACATGCTAAATAATACAAATTACGGATATAATATTACTGGAACATATCAACACAAAATCACACATTTGCTATACATGGATGATCTAAAACAAATTACTAAAGATAACAGAAGTATTCAGCAATGATATAAATATGGCTTTTGGAACAGACAAATGTAAGAAAAATATCGTAGTCAAGGGAAAACACACTAAACAAGAAGATTACATATTGGATAACCACAGTGACGGCATAGAAGCGATTGAAAAGAGAGATGCCTAGAAATATCTAGGATACAGACAAAAAATAGGAATAGATTATACAAATATTAAAGAAGAACTAAAAGAAAAATATAGACAAAGACTAACAAAAATACTGAAAACAGAATTGACAGCAAGAAACAAGACAAAAGCTATAAATGCTTATGCTATACCAATATTGACCTATTCATTTGGAGTAGTGAAATGGAGTGACACAGACCTAGAAGCACTCAATACACTTACACAATCACAATGCCACAAATATAGAATACATCACATACATTCAGCAACAGAAAGATTCACATTAAGCAGAAATGAAGGAGGAAGGGATTTATTGACATAAAAAAACCTACATTATGGACAGGTAGACAATTTAAGAAAATTCTTTGTAGAACGAGCAGAAACTAGCAAAATACACAAAGCAATCACTCATATAAATACATCGGCTACATCATTGCAATTTCATAACCCTTTAGATCACATAACATCAACAGATACGAAGAAAGTAAATTGGAAAAAGAAAACACTACATGGCAAGCACCCGTATCATCTAACACAGCCACACATCGATCAAGACGCATCAAACACATGGCTAAGAAAAGGCAATATATACAGTGAGACGGAAGGATTCATGATTGCAATACAGGATCAAACAATAAACACCAGATATTACAGCAAGCATATCATTAAAGATCCCAATACCACAACAGATAAATGCAGACGTTGCAAACAACAAATAGAAACAGTAGATCCCATCACAAGTGGATGTACAATACTATACATAACGTCTGAGATTTAAAATAATAATAATAATAATAATTTTATTGTCATTTGTCTGATTACATCAATAGACAAAGTCAAGAGCATATATTTCTACATAAACTACTATATCGATGTAAATTGGTTTACATTTTCACAAAAAACGCTCATTTCATACCGATACACCTGGTAGCTTTGAACCATAATGAGTACTGAGCAAGGGTATTTTCGGTGAGTGTTTTCAGTGTACCTATATCAGAGCTTTTATTTATAAAAGTTGTGTCCTCAGCATACAATATTGTGTGAGAATTTATGAATGAGGGCAGGTCATTAATCATTAGTATAAACAGTAAAGGTCCAAGCACTGACCCTTGAGGCCCTCCGTACCTAACATTAACCAAATTTGATTTCTCCCTACCAATGCACACAACTTGTTGACAGTTCTCTAGAAAAGATCTGAACATATTTATACTGTTGTCATCAAAACCATAGTAAAATAGCTTATTCAGCACAGTGTCATGCTCTGCTCAGGTCACAAAATGTAGCCTGGGCATAGCCCTAGCCTCAAACACGTATAGGACTACTTTTACGGGGAGTCCATTGCATCCATTGTGGATTTACCTTTCCTAAATCCAAACTGTCTATCACTAATTATAGTTAATTTACCCAAGTAGACACTAACTTGCTCATACATAATTGTTTCTAAAATTTTTGAAAAACTGTGTTTATGGATATAGGTCTGTAACTAGCGGGACACGTCTTTTCCTTTTTTTATGTATGGGCACATCTCTAGAAATTTTTAGTATGTTGGAGAACTTACTTTCAACTAGGCATTTGTTAACACAAAAAGTTAAAGGATAAATCACACAATCAATAACGTCTTTCAACAAATTATGTGACATATCATAGTAATCAACACTTACTGAAGGTTTGAAAATTTTCACTATTTTTAGGATATTATTTGGGCTCACTTCTGTGAAAGTGAAGGTGCTTGGGGAAAGCTTTTCGAAGCAGCTGTCCATAATACTAAGTGCATTTTTAGGGGGCTTGTTTATTGAAGTACTAATTTCTTCAATCGACTGAATGCAAAATTTATTAAATTCTTAGTGTGAACAATGGAGTTTATTACACTCCAGGCCTTCTTGCATTTATTGTTAGATTTTTCAATGTTTACTATGTTATGCAGTTTTTGTGCTTCATTTATTGCCTTCCTATACTTGTATTCAGCTTTAGCATACAGTTCTTTATTCAGTTCTGATTTACTGGTTTTATGCAGACTAGAATACAGCATAACTGTATTTTTCAATTGCCCTAACTGTTGAGTTACCATTCCTTTGTTTTCCTTTTCTTGTAATTAATACTAATATTCACTGTACATTTTTTTCATATGGATGTTATTTTCAAATATATTTAAAAATATGGTGGAAAACTTGCTGAAAAACTTGGTGAAAACAATATCAGCTGAACAGTGTTGAAGCATAATAAAATGTGTGTCCCAAATGAAATAGGTGAGGGCATGTCTAAACCTATCCATCCTCTCTCTGCTCACTGGTCTAGTAATCACAATTTTAGATTCTGGTTTGGTGCAGTCTGAAGTTACATTATTAAGACTAAGATACACTGCATCATGGTCTGAGTAAGGGAAACTAATTACATCAGTGGACATACAAGTTCTCTTAATATTGGTAAATATATTATCTAGACAGGATGAGCCTCTGGTAGGTTTGCAGTTAGCATAGTACAGGTTAAATTGTCGAAGCACATTTTTGAGATCTGTCACAGTTTTTCTGTCCTGCAGGACATCAAAACTTGAGTTGATATCCCCTCCAATGACAATATTGTATTTGTCCGTTTCGGTATACATATATACATTTAAGAGTTCCTCAAGTTTCTCCTGAAAGATACAGGGGCCACCACTAGGTGGCCCGTACTCTAATACTACCATTAGCTTAAGGCTCTCAATTACTAGACCTGATATTTCAAAATGTATTTTATCACAAAGGGTATTGAGATCTGTCCTGCCACAGTTTGGTGCAAGAGGTGTTTTTCCATATATTGCTACCCCACCACGTAAGTACTGTTTTCTGCAATAGCAACTAAGTAGTGTGTAATCATCCAATACTTTGTACCCAAGCTCACCCTCTTTACGCCAATGTTCACTTAAACATAGAATACCTACCCCATTTTCATTTGAAAATTCATTCACTGTTAAGTTTTTATCTGCTGTACCCTGAATATTGAGGTAGCATATTTTAAACTCTACTTTAGGCATTTCTTTTTTTGCATATTCTATTAGTTGACATGACCTAACATTACCGCATGAAAGTTGACCAGGTTGTGTCCTTATGTTACTTGAACACCGAGCCTGGTCTGTGCATACAAGTTTTTTGTCATCTCAGTTGAAACATAATCCAAACACATTACTGGTCTTTTTTCCTTCTCTAGCTTATCCAATACTATTCCGAAAATTGTATCACTTAAAACACGTTTACCTAGATTATTGAAATGTTGACCATGCTTGGTATGCCATTCTCTGCTGCATTTCCTGGTGTTAATTAAGGGAACATTCTTAAAGTACTTACAGATAGCTTTGTACTCCTTGTTAGTCTGCTCCACTTCCTTATTCACACATGACCGCTGGGGCAAATCATGTCGATGAGGCACACTAATGACAATCACGTTGGTGTGGGTTAACACTGCGAGAGTCTTCTTCAGTGTTGAAGTAGCTATCTTCCTTTCATTTCTGCTGACGTCGTTTGCTCAGGCCATTACCACTACAAATTCTCTTTCCATGAGTGGTATGAGGATTAAATTGGAGCAATTCTCCTGGATTTCCCTTTGTGAAGCATCATTCGAAAATGGAGTTAAACACGTCAGCTTATGCTTTGCTACCCTCAGTTTTAGTTTCTGCCTCATTTGCAAGGGACAGGACACTAACTTTGAATACCCCATATGACTATACATTTGACAATAAGCGTAGGTGTGGTACTGAGCCTTTGCATATAACCAGAATTTCTTCAAGTTCTGTGAAAAATCACTTGACAGTATTCTGCTACAGTAATCATTGAAGATGTCACACATTGCTGTCTTGACAACCAAATGTGTTTTATTCAGCACCTCTACATGTATAACCCTATGCTTTGTTTTACACCTGTTATGCAGTAATCTCTCTTTCCTTAGAAGTTTATTTACAGTGTCAATACCATGCATGTTCCCTCCCATTATGAACTGTTCTACTGGATACATATCTATCCCTTGCATGGTCAACTATTCTTTTAAACTTGAGCCAGAGTTCCTCTACGTGCTCCAGCCTGTGCTGAAAGTTCCAAGTTCCTCGTTGAGATATGACACTATTGATTTTTTTATCTTGTTTACTGAACATATAAATCTTTCTGCTTGTTTTAGTTGTTCTTTGTACTTTGGTAATCATTGTTGCCACAACTGCTTCATCGTCACTGATACCAGTTTCAATATGGACATCCCCAAAGAGGTCGGGTCTATTTGTTGCCATTAGATCCAATTTATTTCCATCATGAGTGGTGTTCCTAACTATCTGTTGTAGGTAGTTTTCAGCGAAGACACTTAGCAAAGTTTCACAGGATGTCTTTATCATGTGCACAGCTAACAAAACTGTAAGTTTCCCAATTGATGAAGGAGGATTAAAGTTTCCACAGATGATTACAGTATGATTGGGACATTTACATGCAAATGAACTGAGGTTTTCTCTGAAGTTTTCTGTTATGTCAGTAGATGAGTGTGGTGGGCGATAGAAGGATCAATAAAGAGAGCATCATTAAATTAGACAGTGTGTTATTGTTTATGCAATGTTTCTGAACAGATGTAAGTTAATAAATTATTTATGTCTTGTAAGTGGCATATCATACACTCCTGGAAATGGAAAAAAGAACACATTGACACCGGTGTGTCAGACCCACCATACTTGCTCCGGACACTGCGAGAGGGCTGTACAGGCAACGATCACACGCACGGCACAGCGGACACACCAGGAACCGCGGTGTTGGCCGTCGAATGGCGCTAGCTGCGCAGCATTTGTGCACCGCCGCCGTCAGTGTCAGCCAGTTTGCCGTGGCATACGGAGCTCCATCGCAGTCTTTAACACTGGTAGCATGCCGCGACAGCGTGGACGTGAACCGTATGTGCAGTTGACGGACTTTGAGCGAGGGCGTATAGTGGGCATGCGGGAGGCCGGGTGGACGTACCGCCGAATTGCTCAACACGTGGGGCGTGAGGTCTCCACAGTACATCGATGTTGTCGCCAGTGGTCTGCGGAAGGTGCACGTGCCCGTCGACCTGGGACCGGACCGCAGCGATGCACGGATGCACGCCAAGACCGTAGGATCCTACGCAGTGCCGTAGGGGACCGCACCGCCACTTCCCAGCAAATTAGGGACACTGTTGCTCCTGGGGTATCGGCGAGGACCATTCGCAACCGTCTCCATGAAGCTGGGCTACGGTCCCGCACACCGTTAGGCAGTCTTCCGCTCACGCCCCAACATCGTGCAGCCCGCCTCCAGTGGTGTCGCGACAGGCGTGAATGGAGGGACGAATGGAGACGTGTCGTCTTCAGCGATGAGAGTCGCTTCTCCTTTGGTGCCAATGATGGTCGTATGCGTGTTTGGCGCCGTGCAGGTGAGCGCCACAATCAGGACTGCATACGACCGAGGCACACGGGGCCAACACCCGGCATCATGGTGTGGGGAGCGATCTCCTACACTGGCCGTACGCCACTGGTGATCGTCGAGGGGACACTGAATAGTGCACGGTACATCCAAACCGTCATCGAACCCATCGTTCTACCATTCCTAGACCGGCAAGGGAACTTGCTGTTCCAACAGGACAATGCACGTCCGCCTGTATCCCGTGCCACCCAACGTGCTCTAGAAGGTGTAAGTCAACTACCCTGGCCAGCAAGATCTCCGGATCTGTCCCCCATTGAGCATGTTTGGGACTCGATGAAGCGTCGCCTCACGCGGTCTGCACGTCCAGCACGAACGCTGGTCCAACTGAGACGCCAGGTGGAAATGGCATGGCAAGCCGTTCCACAGGACTACATCCAGCATCTCTACGATCGTCTCCATGGGAGAATAGCAGCCTGCATTGCTGCGAAAGGTGGATATACACTGTACTAGTGCCGACATTGTGCATGCTCTGTTGCCTGTGTCTATGTGCCTATGGTTCTGTCAGTGTGATCATGTGATGTATCTGACCCCAGGAATGTGTCAATAAAGTTTCCCCTTCCTGGGACAATGAATTCACGGTGTTCTTATTTCAATTTCCAGGAGTGTATTTATTGCTTATTTCCAAACTGTCAGTTTCTGCATGGAAGAACCAATGTAGCATAGCAGTGCAGAACAGACAAGTGTTACGGCAGTGTCTTATAAATGCATACCAAAGTGATTTTATTACTCTCAAGAATTTCTTCAAACTGTGATAGTGACATGGGAAAGAGGAGTAGGAAATATTGCTGTGGTGGAGCAAAATGAGCAGGCATAGGTAAGCCTAGAAACTGGTAGTTCCTTCTTACAGCAATAGTTTTGATGTTCCAGTACTACATGTTTTATAATATTTCAGTATTATTTATAGTGTGTAGTATATCTATTACACTGTTGCACAGAGAGAGTATGATTTACTTCTGAATTTCTTTCAACATTTAATGATTATGTTCGAGAAAAAACAGAAAAAAGTAATTACTTAAATTAGTAATACAATCTAAGAGCCCCAGTTTAATTAGAAGTGTGTCTAATACCATGAAATTTGTTTGAGCAATTGCTGTTGGGATACATTGGTATGCAAATATTGTAAAGTTTAAACGTAAGTCTGGATTATTCTGTGTGAAATTAAAAAATACAGATTTTTAAATTTTAATACATACATAAAAAAAAGTTTTGCATCACCTGTTCCGAGAGTTCTGGAACTTGTACAGGAAACTGGAATAGATGCCAACATAAACATCATTTCTGAACTTTTTATTGCTCTTGAAAACCACACATTGCGTGTTTCACCACCATACAGAAAGACCTTCAGAGTTGGTAGCCCAGATTGCTGTACACAATGGTACCTCTAATACCCAGTAGCCCATCCTCTTGCTTTGGTGCATGCCTGTATTTGTTGTGGCATACTATCCACAAGTTTATCGAGGCACTGTTGGTCCACATTGTCCCACTCCTCAACAGCGATTTGGCATAGATCACTTGGTGGATCACATCGTTCATAAACAGCCCTTTCCAATCTATCCCAGGCATGTCTGAAGAACATGCTGGCTTCTCTAGTTGAGCGATGTCATTCACAAGATGTGAATGGGGGAGTGGGGGGGCCTTTTTTTGATGCTGCCGATATGGTTGCACTATCAGTCAGAGGATGGCATTCATGTATCATACAGCTGTTACAGCACCTTCCATGACCACCAGTGGCGTACGTCGGCTCCATATAACGTCACCCCAAAACAGCAGGGAACCTTGCTGCACTCGCTGGCCAGTGTGTCTAAGGTGTTCAGCCTGACTGGGTTGCCTCCAAACAAGTCTCCGACGATTGTCTAGTTGAAGGCATATGTGACACTCATCGGTGAAGAGAACGTGATGCCAATCCTGACCTTGTTGGCATGTTGTTGGGCCCATCTGTACCACTCTGCACCGTCTCATGGTTGCAAAGATGGACCTCGCCATGGACATAGGGAGTGAAGTTGTGTATCATGCAACCTATTGCGCACAGTTTGAGTCGTAACATGACGTCCTGTGGCTGCACAGAAAGCATTATTCAAGATGGTGGCATTGCTGTCAGGGTTCCTCCAAGCCATAATCCGTAGGTAGTAGTCATCCACTGCAGTAATAGGGCTTGGGCGGCATGAGTGAGGCATGTCACCAACAGCTCCTGTCTCTCTATATCTCCTCCATGGCTGAACAACATCGCTTTGTTTCACTCCATGGCACCTGGACACTTCCCCTGTTGAGAGCCCTTCCTGGCACATAGTAACAATGCGGACATGATCAAACTGCGGCATTGACTGTCTAGGCATGGTTGAACTACAGACAACAGGAGCTGTGTACCTCCTTCCTGGTGGAATGACTGGAATTGACCTCCTGTCAGACCCCCTGTATCTAATAGGTGTGGCTCATGCAATGTTGTTTACATCTTTTGGGTGGGGTGGGGGGTTAGTGACATCTCTGAACAGTCAAAGGGACTGTGTCTGTGATACAATATTCAAAGTCAACATCTATTTTTAGGAGTTCTGGGAACTGGGGTGATGCAAAACTTTTTTTGATGCATGTATTTTAGAGCTTTATAACTTTGTCTTTTTGTTGTGGACATTTCATTTTTTATGAATAAATTTGAAATTTCCAAAATTGTGCGATTTTTGTCATGTTTTCAAATCTTATTATCATCATATTTCAAAACCTGTTTGACTTAGAGACCTGAAATTCATACCGTTTTATTCAGTTTCTTGTAATTGTTGTCTTCATTTCCTATGTATATGGCATCAGGCTGGGTTGGGACACTTCCTCACTTTTACTTATTCTTCTTCTATATAACTATTTTGTTCCAGTCGAAATTCCTTCCTCTTAAACTGGTGTTCACCGAGTCCGTTCAGCTTGCTCTGTGTATCCCTACTGTCCTCAAACTTGGCTTCCATCATTCATTTTGGTATTCTTCCATCTTGCATTCTCTTCACATGTCCAAGTCAAGTTAACTTATTTTTCTCAGTTCTGTCATTCAACTTTTCTACTCTGTTTTCCTTCCGAACACCATCATTTCTCTCTTTGTCTCTTCTCATTTCCCCAATCATATTTCTTAGGAATTTTATTTCACAAGCTTAGATTCTACTCTCCTCTCTCTTGTCATTTCCCCAGTCTGATGCATATGTCAATATGGATGTAAAGTATGTCTTGTCCAGCATTTCCATACCCTTCATCGGGATCTTCCATACCCAGGCTAAGCACCTCACACACTGGTAAAATGTATTGCTCTGTTGTACCCTTTCACGATCGATGACGAGCGTCGGGCCACCAAAGGTTTGCGGCCTGCACAATCTTGACCTAGTGCACAGCTTGTGGGATAGCGTGGCTCGACTGCGAAATGCGCCTTTCGGCTCCTCTCTCTGGCTACAGTATGCTGTTGTCCACAGAGGCACTGGCGTTGCTCATGGGGCTTCATGTAAGGCAACTGCACGTATGTTTACTTATTTTCATGCATCCTTACTGTTGGTTCCCTACAACATGTCATCAGCAGATAGCAATAACACCATCTCCCTTTCTCTGTAAGCTTCATTTGTCTCTTTCACAATTTCATCCATCTATCAGATAATGGTGATGCCAAATTTCCTTGTCCCAACCTTGTAACATTCCTAAACCATTCAGTCCTTCCAACCTGGGCCTGGACACACTAAAGCTGGTGTCACACATTGCTTGAAGAATTTGAATTGTTTATTGTCCACCTCCCTTTCTCTCCAAGATTTCCCATACTTTTACATTGGTGAACCATCATATGCCTTCACGAAATCAAGAAGTATCATCAGTAGATCTTTCCAAACACACAATGCCTTTCCATAAATTCTGACAATATTATGAAAAGGATAGGTTGCTACTCACCATACAGTGGAGATCTCAGGTCGCAAACAGACACAGCGTAAAAGACTGCTAAACAAGTAAGCTTTCAGCCAAAGGCCTTCTTTTGGAGTAGGCAGTGGTTGTGTGTGAGTTTGAACAAGATAGGCAACAGTAAATGCTGAGGAGGAGTTTGTATAAGAACAGTTGGTGGCCATAAGAATGAAAATATGATAGGAAAAATAAAAAATAAAATAAAAAGACAATAAAAATCATAATTGGGAAAGTTTGTGCAAAGGAAAACTAGAATAATTTTTGAAAATATAATTGGAAGGACAAAGAATCTATTCACCAAGCAGCAGCAGGAGAAAACGCATATAAACACCTATAAAAGTTACAGAAAGATGCAAGCTTTTGGAGCCAGTGGCTCGTCCTCCTGCCAAAACGGTTGAAAGGATAGGAAGAGGGATGAAGGAATGGGACTTTTTTTTTTTTTTAATGAAATGGCAGTGCGATAGAAAAATTGCCCAGTCAGGAGCATAGCCATGGGAACGAGAATGGCTCCTTCCTAAGCCAACCTTTTCATGGATCGCTGGGTGGGTGCTCTCCTGGGATCTATAAGCCTTCAGCCCCTGGTTTAATTTAGATATATTGATGACATCTTTGCCATAAGGACTTTTGGTAAGGCTGACGAGTTAAAATTTCTGAAATCTCTATGTACATTCTCCCAATTAAATTTCATGTGGTCCTGTTCTGAATCCCATACCACGTTCCTCAATGTTGACATCACCTCACCAAGGACAGCTACACATTTCCGTTCACATTAAACCTCAAACAAATAAAAGTACTTACATTGTGACAGTTCCCATCCTTTCCATGTCAAATATTCCTTCCATACAGTCTGGGTCTTCGAGGCAGATGTATCTGTTGAGATGCAGACTCTTTGCATCAATACATCACCACCATAGCCTTCACTGGGCATAAATAGCCCACCAGTCTTGTTAAAATGCAGATTTCCTGACCCATCACATCCAATCCTGGCACTGCTGATCCCTCCAAAAACAACGTTAGCAGTACACCTGTTGTCATTCAGTACTATTCTGGGCATAAATGTATTACTCAGGTACTTGGACAAGACTTTAACTACTTAAAAATCTTACCCTGAAGTGGGGTCCATTCTGTCTGACATTTTGTGCCTACCACGCCGGAATTAGTTTTCAACTGAATCTCCCCCCCCCCCCCCCCCACCCCTTCCCCCAAATCTCTACAATAACTTGGTCAGACACTATGGTGCTTCCTGCACCCATTTCCCTACCCTGTGGCTACTACCTCTGTGAGTGTCCCCACTGTAAGATTTCTCCTATGCACCCTCCCTGACATCACCTATACCAGCCCTGTAACTTACAAAACACACTTTATCGCAGGGAGAGTCGCCTGTGAAATGATGCCGTGTACCACCTGTTATGTTAACACTGCTCAGCCTTCTACATCAATATGACTACCACTAAGTTATCAGTTAGGACGGATGGGCATAGACAGAGGGTGTATACTGTCAACACATGTTCCGTGACATTACGGTTGTGACCTTGGTGCCTATTTCACCACATGTGGACACAGTTTCTAAGAAATCCACTGATGGGAATTGGCACTGCAACATGTGCTTGGTTCTCATCGTCCACCTGGCCTAAATTTATGTTAATTTCTTTGATCATAGCATTTCTTTTCAGTAACTACTTTTTTTTTCTCCACTCACTTTTTAGTTTCCTTCATCTGTTGTTTTCTGACCTACCTATTACCCCCACCCCACCCCACCCCACCCCACCCCATCTGTCTAACTCTTGTGCAATGTTTTTGCAGCAATCTCTGTCTCGGTAATCACCCTATCTACCACCTTTAAGCTCTTAGGTTTCCAAAGCTCATCCATTACAGTCCCCAACAATCACCTTTCCTTCTTATCCCTTGCAGTAAGTCTCTTTAAATGAGGTTCTGGGCACCTTTTCCGTATCTCCTCCATTTCCTGAACCTCACCAGTCCTTTTCCTTCATGTCACCAACTAAAAATAGGAATGATTTCACAGCCTTACTTAATATTTGACATGTATGGTTTCCATCATAACTTCATATCAAGCCCAAAGGCCTGAAACTATGAAGTGGTTACTGTGCTTATCAGTAGGCTAAAATTTATTTTAATATGTTCCCACTGAAATACTATCATGAACTTCAGCATACATATTAACAAATGATCTACGGCTAACATACACTGGTTTTTAAATTTTTGCTACTAAAAGAAATTTTGGTATGGGAATTCAGCATTTTTATGCATATGGTCAAGTAGTGCATATTTTTAAATCTTATAAGAAACTGAATAAAACTGAACAAATTTTAGGTCTTTCAGACAAATAATTTTTGAGCTATGGTCATTTTAAAACTTCAGAATGTGACAGAAATTGCACAATTTTGGAAACTTCAAAACGTAATAGCTCAAAAAAGAAAGGTCCAAAAAAATTTAATTTGCAATTATGAGGAGCTTAGATTGCAACTCACTGTAAAGAAGGCACATTGAGTTGCAGACAGCCACAATGAAAAGACTGTTATGCACTGTGGTCCACTTAGCTCTTGGCCTGGTTGACATACCAGTATAAAAATCTGTGCAATGATTGCAGCAGAGCTGGTATATGACATGGCGGCTTTCACAAATGATCCACCTCTGGTGGAGTTGGATAAGACTCTGACAGAACTGGAATAGAAAGTGCTGGGTGGGTGGATTGGGCCGATCTGGTACTGGGAGTGGCGTAGGGATGGACTAGGATGTTACAGAGGTTGGGTAAGTGACAGAACAACACTTTAGGATCTTCGGTAGTTTGTCACTCATTTCATGGCATGCTGACAGATAATCAAAGCCCTGACAAAGGATGTGGGTGAGTTGTTCCAGTCCAGGGTGGTATTGGGTGACAAAGGGGGTGCTCCTTTGTAACTGGTTTGTGAGGAGGGAGAGGGGGGGTATTTGGGGAGGGGGATAAAGCATGAGAAATCAGTTGGCAGACTACATCTGAGGGATTTTGCCTGCCTGTGAATGCCGTCCCCAGGTAGCCAGGCTGTGTGTGTGTGGGGGGGGGGGGGGGGGGGGGGGAGGTTTTTGGTGTAGAAGGGATGGCAGATTTCGAAAACGGTTACTGTTGGTGGTTGGTGGGTTTAGTACGGGCAGAGGTGTGGCTGGAACCATCAGAGAGGAGGAGGTCAGTTTGCAGGAAGGTGGCACACTGGATTAAGGGTGACCAGATGAAGCAGGTTGGAGAGATGGTGTTAGGGTTGTGAAGGGATGAGGATACAGTTTCTTGGCACTGAGTCCATGTCATGAAGGTATCACAAATGAAGCTGAACCAGACCACGGGAATGGAGTATTGGGAGGTCAGGAAGGTTTCCTCTAGATGGACCGTAAACAGATTGGCATAGGAGGGTGCCATGCGGGGTCCATGGCTGTGCCACAGATTTTCTTGTGCACTGTTCCTTCAGAGCGCAAATAGTTGTGTGTTAGGTTAAAGTTAGTAAGGAATATGAGGAATAAGGTGGTGGCTTTGAAGTCTGAGGGACATAGGGAGAGGTAGTGCTGAACATTGGCAAGACCATGGGGATATGGAACATCGGTATATAGGGAAGTGGCATCAACAGAACGAGTGGAGATACAGGAGATGAGGGGATCGGGATGGTGGAGATTCAGTAAAGAGAGTGGTTGGTATCTTTGATGTGGGAGGCTAGATTTTGGGCAATTGGTCAGAGGTGTTGGTCAATAAAGGCCAAAATTCTGTCAGTGGAGGTGCAATGATCGGCTAAAATGAGGTGTCCAGGATTGTTGTACTTGTGAATGTGGATTTTGAGGAGCATGTAGAAGTTGGGTGAACAGAGGATCATAGAGATGAAGAGGGAAATGGATTCAGGGGAGAGGTTCTGGGAAGTGCCTCAGGCTTTAAGCAGCAATTGGAGATTATGTGGACTTCTGGGATGGGATCACTCGGGCATAGTTTATAGATGGCGCAGTCAGAGAAGTGGCAGAGGCCTTCTGCCAGATAGTCACTGCAATTCATAACAAAGGGTAGAAACTTTGTTGAGGTTAGCATACATTTTGATTCTGTGTATGGCTGTCCTTTATTCTGCTAAAAGGTTGGTATTCTTAGGAAGGAACTAGGGGAAGGATGGTGTGGCCAGTTTGGGGGTAAAGAATTCCTGAAAGGTGACTAGGGGATGTTTTGGTGGAAAAGGGGGTTGATCACAGTTGGATTGTTGTGTGAACTTGGAGAGGCAGGGTTCAGTGTTGAGATTAGGTTGTCTTTTGTTGGAGGGACTTATGGCAAAGAAGTGTTTGTATTGTAGGGATCAGGAAAAGAGAGTAGGTCTTTGAAAAGTCCAACATGGTTCAGTTTTTGTCTAGAGCTGAAGGTGAGGCCTTTAGGTAGGACTGTAACTCTTGTGGGGCAGAGAATTTTGGTGGAATGGTTAACAACAGTGTTCTGGGAGTGTTTCAACTCTGGGTTTAGTGGAGTGCTGGTAGGGAGTTTTGAGGAATGTGGCAAGTTAGAAAGCTCAGCTAAGCAGGGTCTGGTGCTATGAGGAGTTGACGAGGAGCCATGCTGTGGGCAGGGTAGGGGTTAGATAGCGGTGCTGAAAGGCAGCAGTATAGGATGTCAATAGGTTGGATAACTTATGGAGGTGATGTCTGGAATGCTCTTCCAGGTGTTGGGGACCAGTGGGCTCAATGTTAGATGTATAGAGTAGCGATTGCACAGTAGTAGTATCTTGTATCTTGTGGAGAGAGGAGAGGTGGTTGTAGGTTGCCTGTAACATGGAAATATGTTTCTGCAGCACCAGGTTTGTGAGGGAGAGCGTCTAGCAGAAATGGAAAAGGTGAAGGTTGTTAGGAAAGGAAGGATGGGATCAAGTGAAAGGAATTGGAGGGATTCTATGCTTTAGGCAGCATTTAAGGAACAATATGTAGGGTGGGACTGCCTTGTAGGCAGGGGAAGGAATACTTATCTGAACTGGTGCAGGAAGGTGGACCAGGGGTCCATTATGGCAAGGGAAAAGGGGAATGATGTAGGGAATGGCCAAATGAAGGCATTAGGTGGTTGTTAGGGTTCCGGACGACTTAAAAAGACCCTTAAAAATAAGACAGGCAAAAATACATGCAAATACATAAAATTACCCACAAATATGTACACACACACACACACACACACACACACACACACACACACACACAAATACAAAAAACAGATAAAATATGCACAATCAAATATATAAAAAACCACACAACACACAAATCCCCTCTCCCCATATTACAACATTCCCGTGTGTGTGTGTGTGTGTGTGTGTGTGTGTGTGTGTGTGTGTGTGTTGAATTATATGTGCATGATGTAATATGGGGAGAGGGGACTGGTTAGTAGATGTATTGGCAGGAAAAATTTGGGGCATGAGAAGCTGCCCCAACAATTAGTGCGGATGAGACAATTTATACGATATGGCTCAGATGTTGGCCAGTTAGACCACCTAGCTATTTGGCATCCAGGCCAATATGATATGCATGGCTTTACACTGTGCTCTACTTGATGCTGTAACAGTTCAAAGATCTCACAGTTCCTTTTCATTATTCTGATGACCGGATTTTCATCCATCTACTTTTATGTGTATGTGGTTGACATAGAGCTTCGGTAGCTGGTGCAATGAACTTCTTTGGACAGTTTTACACAACCTGATAATGCCTAACCACAGCAGAATGCATTATTTTTAAATAAAAATAACTTTGCAACAGTGACTGTTTTATTTCCAATAAAACCATGAAAACCAGTTGCTTTATCAATTGATCAGGAGTGACTACTCATATAACTTCACAGTGCAGTAAAAATTTTTGATCCGAATTCAGATTCAAGTGGCATATACACAGGAGCTGTGTTGTCCTGACCAGGGATGACTAATGGTCTCTGTTTACTGGAAACAATCTTGTAATAAATATTAGTAATTGTAGAGTTGAAATTATTGTAGTTGTGTCCTTTAACAGTTATATAGATTACTATTTGAAATTTTCTGTAATAAGTTATTAATTATTTCCTCCATAACTTTTGTTTAAGGCTTGTCATTGGCAGGTAGAGAAGATGAACCAACAGGACCTACAGTTGCAGTGCCTCGAGCTGATGATGAGACTTTCTTGCAGTTTTTCCGTAGTGTGAGTACGGAAAAACTGCAAAGTGATAGGCTGGAAATAAGAGATGAGGATCTCAATGAAATCATTGCTGATTCTACTCAGTTGTAAGTATCGTGTAGCTGGTTAGAATGTTCGGAGTAGTTTCATGCTGCATTTTTCATTGTGTGCTTAAAATTTCCATATTAAATATTAAAAAAGGCCAGTTATTCTAAATTGGAAATCACATAGTTTGTTTACCAAGTTTCTCATCCAATTAACATTTCCTCTAATTAAATGTTGGACATCATTAAATGAAATTGTTTATGTCACAGATGAACTAGCAGTTACTTTATCATAGAGATTCAAGCTCTTCCACTCTGACGTACATTTATTATTTTATTCAGCAACATTCAGGAACATAGAATTGCTGGATAACAGTCACAAGTTCAGACAGCACAGTAATGAACTTTATCTTCTACAGACTGGTGCAGAAGAAGTCGGTGAAAGTACAAAGGCGCAACATCACTTCCCGAAACCCTCTCAAGGTTCTGGCTGCAAGAACTGATCTGCAGGAAGAATATGTTGAGGTGAAGACAGGAATAGCAGAGAAAGAAATAAGAAGGCTCAATGTGGAGAAACGTGAGTTGCTCATAATCAATTGTGGATTGTCAAAGGGGGAATCTAGTTTATTCCAGTGCTTATTTGTGACTTTTGTTATGGTTGTTATATTGAAGTTGTTCATGTGAATTATGTGCAATGAATCTTGATATGAACGGAACATAATACCAATTAATGAGTCCAAGTTTATTTAGTGAACACCAAAGAGGAACAATATACTGTGGAACAATAAGCTTTTTATTACACTTTTTAACATTTTAATGTTGCTGTCTCTTCAATCTAAGGATAGATGATCAACGCAGCTAGCCGCTATCTCTGTGTAATGTCTTGTCTGTATAGACATGTATGTGTTGTCTTTAAGACCCTTTCACCTTCACACGTAAGTCTATACAGTAAAGTAGGGCCCTCCCAGTTCTTGGCTGGTCCATGATAAGATAGGCGAAAAATTAGACTAATGGAGGATTCTTAGTATTATCTCTATTTTCATTCGCCCTCTCTCTCTTTCTCTACTTTATCTATGTATAGTTTTTAATATAAGATTTCATTACGTGATATAGTGATAAAAAGAATCAGCCAAATAGAATCTTTGGTGGAGTCCTTCGTCTTGGTAATCAGCGGCTGGCTTGCTGTAAGAGATCTTTACATTTATTATTACTGTTAAACACTGCAGTCAGTAGGGAGAATCAATCGTTTAGACAATTTGTTCCTTTTACGAAAGATTGCAAATTCCAGATGTGTACGAAGCCTTTTTGGACAACTTAACACAGACACAGTGATTGCAGGCTCTCTTCGACACAGCTGAAACTTCCCCACTAATTACAGGGCCAACGTGATCAACAAATGATTCAGAAAAAACTCATTCGTTCATTCACTCTAGAACAAAAAAGTCACAAACCTTATTTATGGGGGAAATCATGTATTAAATCCATCTCCATTACATGTCCAGATCTCCGGTGATTCCACACCTTAATTATTTTCCTTTTACAATCTCTTTCTCTTCAAAACAAACCGCTAGCAGCACAAATGTTAATTGGCTCGCTTTAGCGAGAAGAAAAGCAGTGTATGTATCTCTCAGAAACACATCAATCCCTCAACAGATACTTCAGAAGCTGTCCTAGTTACCACTTCTCTAACAACCATGGAGAATCCATATATGCATCTCTGTTATTTCAAAGAATAAATGCACTAGAAAATACTTTGGCATCGCCGAGCTGTCGCCGCATATATTACAAGAAAATCAGATCAGTTAACTTTTTCAAAGTGAATGAATGTGGATGGTTTGATTGAAAATGATTAATTGGTGCATGGTAGAGGGCATTTGCTGTGGGGACATTACAACTTCTACATTCCATAACCTGCAGAAAGATCTTAGAAAAGAACAACATGCTCATGAATGAATGTCTTTTGCTTCTGTAAATAAACAATCTTCTGATATTACAATAGAAAAAATGGTCCAGCTGTTTAGTTATCATCCACACATAGAGTGCTGTACAATAACTGCAGTTGAGTTGGTATATAATGTGGCTGCTCTCAAATGAGGCCCTATGTTTTACAGAATACAAATGCATGTATTGAACTGCAGTAAGATTTGGAGGATGGTTGTTTAGTGTTTCACCTGGATTGTCTACATGGGTATGAGCCATTGGGTGTACGATTGACAGCAGGTTTGTCGTGAGATTGTACTTAGATATTGTATAGATCAGGTTTGTATATCAGATGCGTATTCGATGGTAATGTTTCTGAAGCTGTGTAGTTAAAGTAGCAAAAATGTAGCACCACAAACACTAGTAAAGTTTGTGTGTGGTTTCATAAGGCTACACACGAGACATTATTCAACTACAGATCAATGGTTGCCTTTTCTTATTTTCTCCTGGAATTCATTTAATTGTAATATTAACTACACTTACACTAAAGTAAGTAAAATGTGTTTTTATTGTTGTAGCAAGTGTTTAGACAACATCCTATCTGAGTATATTGTACCTCTTTGTGCAATTTCTGGTAAATGTGAAATAAAAATGAGAACAATTCTCTACACATGGTAACCTCAGTAAATATTTATATGAACCCCTCACAGATAAACTTTTGTACTGAACTCTCCTTCTTCTAATTTCAGTGGCTAAGAGCTCACCTTTAGCAGTGGAGGCTCTAGCAGGTCTTGCAAGTAAAGAAGACTTCACAGCAGTTGCTCTGAAGAAAGCATCAAGCTCAGTTGGTTCTTTGCTTCCCTACAAGGATCTGATGTTGATCCATGTGAAAGGACGTAGACATGTACAATCTCGTCTTGTGGAACCTACTGTGGCATCTGTTAACCATGGAGATAATTATGTACTTGTCACACCAACTGAGGTATGTGTGTCCGTGGTTGTAGTTTTCTAATTTCTCTTCTGCATTCACCTTCACTTCTTTTTGTTCTTATTTTTTCTGTTACAAATCCCACACTCAGTTAAATAGTTTTTAGTGTTTTTGTTTAATTTATTATTGCTACACTCTCTTCCCTATTCTTGTTAGTATATATTGTATTTTGTTTGCACTGTGCATCCTATAAATCACAACTACCTCAACTATGAAAAAAAAAGTTGCTGTTAACATAGTGTGGACTTCTGTTCACGTAAATGTGATTGCAATCTTGTGGGAACTGTGGTTTTTTCCATTATGTGATGTATGTTTCACAAATCCAGCATAGTATCTTGCTTAAATGACTATATCAGATACCAAAAGAGAGCAGCTCGAGAAAATAAGAAATAGTTAGAGTATAATTTTTTAGAAATTCTTTACTTGCTCAGTAAGTGTACAGATATACAAATCATCATCATCATCATCATCATCATCATCATCATCATTTAAGACTGATTATGCCTTTCAGCATTCAGTCTGGATCATAGCCCTTCTTATAAAATTCCTCCATGATCCCCTATTCAGTACTATAGTTCAATTCTTTTATCTTGGCGGCTCGCGCATGCCCGCCCAGATGCGGGAGATTGCTGCGTTGCCAGTTGCACACGACGCACGCGCCATAGAAGCAGCGCCATAGTATAGCATAGTTCCCAAGCTTACGTGTAGGGGGGAGCGCGCAGTTCATGAAGTAAAGCCACCACAGCCGCATTAACCCTTTCGCTGCTACAAAGACGTGCTCCCTGCATTCCGCGCTGTGCGCGATTTTGTCACTGCACTGCTCGCCTGTGCAGACACATCGTGTTCCGACTGCTTTGACACTCTTATCAAATGATTCCACAAAAACTATTTGGCCCAAAAATTAGATTTTTACACATCTTCTTGACTGATACCTTCCCCCCATAAATGACTTAATTTTGTTTCGATGTTCAACGCACTTATTATGCAGCATTAAATATAGTAAACCATTGCACGAAATTTTGAAGAGTTTGCAGAGGTAGAAGTCCATAGAGTATACTTTCCGTATGGTCGATTTTAGTTGCCACAATGTTGAGAATGAAATGTGGACAAGATACCTAAATTTCATATAAAATTTACTGTATAACAATAGCTCATTTAAGTACCACATAGGTGTCATATGTAATATTGAGAAATATTCCGTCTTTCGCGACTGTAACAAAAGTTTTATTTACACTGAGCACGTTTGGCTTTATTTTAAAGCACTTCAATCAATCAAAAGGAAGTGGACAAAATACATTAAACAAAACTGTGGACTTAAAAAACATTAGGACTTGAATATACCGTCTATCAGTGAAGTGCTCTGAGCTATGTCAAATATAATTTTTGTGTGTGGCACACACAAACATCATTTATTTGCTAAAACACTGATCTGCCAACACAGACGTTGAATATTGTTACCGCAGCACAAAAACTACGAAAGGTGACTTGGCCATGGAGGAGACAAAATACTGTCCACTGAAGATGCTTCAAAAGAGAGAAAAGCGTCTGGTCTAAATAAGTCCCTTATTACAGTTGCAGAAGAGGAATATATTTCAGTGCCATTGGTAAAACTGCGACTGTGAAACAAAAACGAGGAAGAGAACATGAGTATCATTGTGTGTGTGCCATACCTTTCCTTGATTGAAGTGCTTTAAAATAAAGCCAAACGCGTCCGGTGTAAATAATACTTTTATTGCTATCGCGAAAGACGGAATATTTCTCAATATACATATGACATCTATGTCGTACTTAAATTAAATTAGATATTGTTATACAGTAAATTTTATATGAAATTTAGGTATCTTGTCCACATTTCATTCTCATTATTGTGGCAACTAAAATCGACCATACGGAAAGTACACGCTATGGACTTCTACCTCTGCAAACTCTTCAAAATTTCGTGCAATGGTTTACTACATTTAATGCTGCATAAAAACTGCGTTGAACATCGAAACAAAATTAAGTCATTTATGGGGGGAAGGTATCAGCCAAGAAGACGTGTAAAAATCAAATTTTTGGGTCAAATAGTTTTTGTGAAATCGAATGATAAGTGTGTCAAAGCAGTGGCAACACCATGTGTCTGCACAGGCGAGCAGTGCAGTGATGACAAAATCGCGCACAGCGCAGAATGCGGGGAGCACGTGTCTGCAGCAGCGACAGGGTTAATGAAGAGACAAAGCACAAGAAATTTCAAAAAATTGCATTCAAACGAATATAATTCGTGAAGTAAGGCACTTCGATATTGTTTTAAAATAATGAAAATATTAAGCACCGCATAAGGTTTGAACTCAAACCTTTCGCGTAGCAGCCCAACACCTTAACCGTTACGCTAACGCATCTCGTCTGACTACATAACGCCATGAGCGTCTGACTACATAACGCCATGAGGACTATAACACGTCACGCAAAATACTGACAAACACTGTTGGTATGACTATGAATTATTCACGCTTTGTCGAAGTACTATAGGAAATAAACAATTACCGCTGTTCTTTATTGCGAAAAAGCAGTTTGTGAGAGTGATACAAACACCTTTCTTTGCTATCGCCTGAATTAGGAGTCTTATTGCTTGTTTGGTTTTTTAATTAATAGAATATGAAGCAATTGGTATAAAGAATGCTTTTTCCAAACTTTCTATAAAAGAATGTCTGCTATCAAGACATTGCTTTTGTTCTATTACTTTATTTATGACTGAACGTTTCTAAAACTGAAGACACTCGTCCATGCTCTGCACTGCAGTCGAGATGTGGCAACATCGTTCTCTGATCATTGGCTGACTGTGTTTTGTGACGTCAGATGCGCAGAACGAACCTAAACTCGGCCGCCAACATAAATGAAGCGCATTTTAACATTGGTGCCTCTTCTGATGTTAAACCTATTACTTCAAAATCATTCTTAACTGAATCCAGGTACCTTCTCCTTGGTCTGCCCCGACTCCTCCTACCCTCTACTGCTGAACCCATGAGTCTCTTGGGTAACCTTGCTTCTCCCATGTGTGTAACATGACCCCACCAACTAAGCATGTTCGCCCTGACTGCTACATCTATAGAGTTCATTCCCAGTTTTTCTTTGATTTCCTCATTGTGGACACCCTCCTGCCATTGTTCCCATCTACTAGTACCTGCAATCATCCTAGCTACTTTCATATCCGTAACCTCAACCTTGTTGATAAGGTAACCTGAATCCACCCAGCTTTCGCTCCCATACAACAAAGTTGGTCGAAAGATTGAACGGTGCACAGATAACTTAGTCTTGGTACTGACTGCCTTCTTGCAGAAGAGAGTAGATCGTAGCTGAGCGCTCACTGCATTAGCTTTGCTACACTTCGCTTCCAGTTCTTTCACTATGCTGCCATCCTGTGAGAATATGCATCCTAAGTACTTGAAACTGTCCACCTATTCTAACTTTGTTCCTCCTATTTGGCACTCAATCCGTTTATATTTCTTTCCCACTGACATTACTTTCGTTTTGGAGATGCTAATCTTTATACCATAGTCCTTACATTTCTGATCTAGCTCTGAGGTATTACTTTGCAAACTTTCAATCGAATCTGCCATCACAACTAAGTCATCCGCATATGCAAGACTGCTTATTTTGTGTTCACATATCTTAATCTCACCCAGCCAGTCTATTGTTTTCAACATATGATCCATAAATAATATGAACAACAGTGGAGACAGGTTGCAGCCTTGTCTTACCCCTGAAACTACTCTGAACCATGAACTCAATTTACCGTCAACTCTAACTGCTGCCTGACTATCCATGTAAAGACCTTTAATTGCTTGCAAAAGTTTGCCTCCTATTCCATAATCTCGTAGAACAGACAATAACTTCCTCCTAGGAACCCGGTCATATGCCTTTTCTAGATCTAGAAAGCATAGATACAATTCCCTGTTCCACTCATAACACTTCTCCATTATTTGCCGTAAGCTAAAGATCTGGTCCTGACAACCTCTAAGAGGCCTAAACTCTCACTGATTTTCATCCAATTGGTCCTCAACTAATACTCGCACTTTCCTTTCAACAATACCTGAGAAGATTTTACCCACAATGCTGATTAAAGAGATACCTCTGTAGTTGTTACAGTCTTTTCTGTTTCCATGTTTAAAGATTGGTGTGATTACTGCTTTTGTCCAGTCTGATGGAACCTGTCCCGACTCCCAGGCCATTTCAATTATCCTGTGTAGCCATTTAAGACCCGAAATTCCACTGTATTTGATGAGTTCCGACTTAATTTCATCCACCCCAGCCGCTTTATTGCACTGCAATCTATTGACCATTTTCTCCACTTCCTCAAATGTGATCCTATTTCCATCATCATTCCTATCCCATTGTACATCGAAATCTGAAACATTACTGATCGTATTTTCACCTACATTGAGCAACTCTTCAAAATATTCCCTCCATCTGCCCAAGGAATCCACAGGATTCACCAGCAGTTTTCCTGACCTGTCCAAAATACTTGTCATTTCCTTCTTACTTCCCTTTTGAAGACTGCTAATTACACTCCAGAATGGTTTTCCAGCAGCTTGACCCATAGTCTCCAACCTGTTTCCAAAGTCTTCCCAAGATTTCTTCTTGGATGCTGCAATTATCTGTTTGGCTTTGTTTCTTTCTTCAACGTAACTTTCTCTGTCTACCTGAGTTCTAGTATGTAGCTATTTTTGATACGCCTTCTTTTTCCTTTTACAGGCTGCCTTGACTGTGTCATTCCACCAGGCTGTTTGCTTCCTCTTACTTTTACACACTACTGTTCCAAGACATTCATTAGCCACTTCTAGTACTGCGTCCCTGTACCTTGTCCATTCCTTTTCCAATGACTGTAATTGACTACATTCAACTAACTGGTACCTTTCTGAGATCGCTGTTATGTACTTGTGCCTGATTTCCTTATCCTGAAGTTTCTCCACTCTTATCCTCCTACATATGGACCTGACCTCCTGCACTTTCGGCCTCACAATCCCAATTTCACTGCAGATTAAATAATGATCAGTGTCATCAAAGAATCCCCTGAATACACGTGTGTCCCTCACAGCCTTCCTGAATTCCTGATCTGTTATTATATAGTCAATGACAGATCTGGTTCCCCTGCCTTCCCAAGTATACCGGTGAATGTTCTTATGTTTCAAAAAGGAGTTTGTGATTACTAAGCCCATACTGGCACAGAATTCCAAGAGTTGTTTCCCGTTCCTGTTGGCCTCCATATCCTCTCCAAATTTACCCGTAACCTTTTCATACCCTTCTGTTCGATTTCCAATCCTGGCGTTAAAATCACCCATGAGCAGAACACTGTCCTTGTCCTTTACTCTAACAACTACATCACTGAGTGCCTCATAAAAACTATCCACCTTATCTTGATCTGTCCCTTCACAATGCGAATATACTGACACAATCCTAATTTTCTTGCTAGACACTGTCAAATCTATCCACATGAGTCATTTGTTTACATACCTTATTGCAACTACACTGGGTTCCATTTCTTTCCTGATGTAAAGCCCTATACCCCATTGTGCTGTTCCTGCTTTGACTCCTGACAGGTAGACCTTGTATTCTCCCACTTCCTCTTCTTTCTCACCCCTTACCCGAATGTCACTAACAGCTAAAACATCCAGCCCCATCTTACTTGCAGCCTCTGCCAGCTCTACCTTCTTCACAGAGTAGCCCCCATTGATATTAATAGCTCCCCATCTCATTACCATTTGTTTGCCAAGTCGTATCTTAGGAGTCCCTGGTTTGTCAATTAGAGGTGGGACTCCGTCACCTCCAAAGGTCCAAGGCATTTTGCTCTGATTGTTGCCAGCATCATATTTAAAGTACCAGGGAAGCAGGTTGCTAGCCTTACTTGTCCTGAGTCCCATTGGGTTTTAACCCTAATGGCTGAGGGACTAACCGGTGGATTTGGTAGTCTTTGCCGTATGAGCACAAAGGTGACCACGACTCCGAATATGTCCGAGATGCCCAGCCTTATTCCAAAGTAACTGGTATCCCGACTGTCGGGACCATTTACTTGGCCACTCATATGTTGCCTGTGGTTCATACAAATATACAAATCTCTTCTTTAATTAGAGTGCTACACGACATTTGACTGAAACTGCATGTTAGTGATTGGAGTCAAAAAAGAATTATTGCTTAAAAAGGCACATTAAATTCAGATACAAAGATACAGTTCTTCTGAAAGTACTTTGGAAATCATAAATAAACATACAGTGTTTGAGAAATTGATGCAACAGTTTTGAAATGTGTAAGTTTTTGATATTTTTGCAGGTTTTTAATTGGGTTGGCCTATACTCAAATGTCATTGAGCGATCCAGAGGAGCTGAGATAGCACAGTATATTGTGCAGAAGAAAGATCTTGGGTATACAGGTTCAGGACAGGTAATCACTATCACTGAAGAGAAAATAACTTGCTCAACCTCCCAGAAGAAGCGTTTTTGGCAACTGCTTGGGGCTCAAGAAAATATTGGGGAAGGTATGATAGTGTGCCACCATACATATTATTGAGCCCTACTGTTACGTTTTCATTAAAGTATTGAGTCATACCTTCATCTCATGAGTGACTTACCATTAACACACCAGTACTTGATGTTTTGCACCACTGGAATGTTTTGGCACTACACTGGCTTGTGTTGTTCTCTACAGCTCTTGTCTGAAGCCAACATTGAAATAACATTTGTTCAGTGTTCTTGAAATGTAATTTTGGTTTCATGTTGGTGTTACTCATAATATATACTATTGATGTGTAAAATAAGGACTTGGATAGTTTGAGGATTAAATAAGTAAATTTTTTGAAGGATACAGGACACAGCTTTAGATGTCACACACAAATTCTTGTTAACAGTTTCTCTTTCTGTCACTCAAGGTACTCCAGCTTTTGCTGGGCATCCAGATGAAGATGAACTTTATGAAAACTGTATCCTGGCTACTAACAAAGTTTATGAGCTGCAAGAGCATGAACTGGTTCCCATGGAAGAATATTGGGGTAGTATACCACGCATTCAGATGCTGGATCCATCAAAAGTAGGTTCCCTTTGTGTTTACTAATAAAGAATTTGTTTTCCTTGTCAGATTATTTATGATTGCGTTTGGTAACTCTTCCATTACATATTATTTTTGTAGTGAGTACTTAAACAACATGTGTTAATGGAAGTAAATGGGAAAAAGAGGAGAGCTTGTTAATTACAACTACCACAAATATTACAACTTTTACATGTATTTTAGTTTTTCATTTAATTAGTTTTATTGGACGTTGTCTTAATGCTTCAGTAACAGTGAACACCTTTTTTCCAGATTATAGTTTTTGACTTTGGCTCTGAAATGTATATTTGGAATGGAAAGAATGCATCTCTGGATACTCGTCGAGAGGCAATCCATTTGGCACGGGAGCTGTGGTCCGAGGGTTATGATTATACAGGATGTGATGTTTGCCCCTTGACCATAAGTGCTGCTCTTGGCTCACACTTAGAGCAGAATGTGAGCACCCCAGTATCTGGTCCGGAACGACCCAGTTGGGCCTTACGTGGAAAGGTTACACAGCACATGGAGACCATACTTTTCAGAGAAAAATTCCTTGACTGGCCTGATTTTTCTCGTGTCATACGCTCAAAGGTCACGGATGATATAGATAAGCAGGTTTGTATATGCTTGAAAAGTATTGTGTTAGTGTAATGCAAAATACTGTTTCTTTCAGTGTAGTTAATACAGTAACCTGAAACATAAAATATTAATGTGTCAATAGATATAATTTTGTTCAAAAAGTATTTTCCCAAAAAGGTGTAATGCCAAAAACTCAATAGAAACAGGATGTCAATCAACCACATTAGGTGCAATGTAAATTTAGTTTACTTTTTTGTAGGGGGGGGGGGGGGGGCAGGGATATAGGTAGCAGACAAATAAAATGCAAGTTATTGGGACATGATTACATACAAAAAGTAGCAATGCCCTGATATTCAATGTTTGTTTACTTCTGAACTTCATTTCTCTGATTGTAAGTCAATTTTGACAGCTGATCACCACTAACAGTTATGTCACTGTGATGAAGTCATAGTTGCCACATTTCAGTTAATACATTGACCTATTCTAAATATTTACCTCTAATACACAGACCAAGCCATAGATTACAAAGTTTACTTAGAAATGAGGGTTCTGGTGTTGTTCATCTCCTCCAAAGTAAATAATTTCTCTGAATGAGTTTCTGTCAAATGTTCAATATAATTTCACATTTAATGTGAAGTTTTAATAATACGAAGAGGAATAAGACAAAAACTGCAAATGTATGCTAATAAAACATTAAATAAATAGTCTTTTTATTGGCATAACCAACAACATTACTATCCATTTTGCTACAGTAACTGATTAATTATATAAATAAATAGTATAGATTTTTGCTTCAGTCATCTATACATTTTAGTAGTGTGCTGTCATCACCAAATGTGTGTTGTTGTATTGACATCATTATAATAGAAGGAAACATTCCACGTGGGAAAAATTATATATAAAAACAAAGATGAGGTGACTTACCGAACGAAAGCGCTGGCAGGTCGATAGACACACAAACAAACACAAACATACACACAAAATTTAAGCTTTCGCAACAAACTGTTGCCTCATCAGGAAAGAGGGAAGGAGAGGGGAAGACGAAAGGAAGTGGGTTTTAAGGGAGAGGGTAAGGAGTCATTCCAATCCTGGGAGCGGAAAGACTTACCTTAGGGGGAAAAAAGGACAGGTATACACTCGCACACACGCACATATCCATCCACACATACAGACACAAGCAGACATATTTCATAGGGACTGATGGAAGGAAGGGTTGCAGTCAGAGATGGGAACTTTAAGTGTGAGGCCTTTGGGGGTGATGCCAAATGTCAGACAAGCCTGAGAAAATAGAATATGGGAGCGTAATCTGGCTAGGGCGAAGGCATGTTTGCGGAGGGAATGTAAATAAAACTTAATGGGGTCGTTGTGGGGGTGTTGTGAGGGTGACATGGTATTAGAAGGTGGAAAGTGTAACATGAGGTGAAATGAAAATGAAAATAAAAATATATGGGGAGAGATAAAGGTGAACCGGAAAGTAACTGGAGATCTGGAATGAAAAAAGGCGAAAAGATGTTGGTTACAGCTGGGCTATGTTGGACTTGGGTTGGTAGACAACGATGTGCATAAAGGTTAGGTGGTTGTGTTGCCGCCAAAACACGTTAAAGGACGGAGAAATTCGGGAAAATTTCGAAAAAACTGCATGTAGTATATTAAAAGGAGTGGTATTGTGGTGGCAGATTATGAAAATGAGGCTAACAATTGTCTGACGAAGAAATAATGACATTAAAACCTGCAGGAAGCGGCTAAAAATTATAAGTGATGTGGGAAAAACGGAAATGGAAATAAAGCGAAAGTTATTAGAACTGGCCGAAATGGTTGTTTAAAAGGTGAAAGGAGCTGTTTGTGAACTAGAAACAGTGGATATTATAGCGGCGGTAGTGCTGAAAGCGGCAAAAAAATTTTTTGGTTATGGCTTGGAAGTGGGTTACGTATTATTTAGTATATATATAGGCGGGATAAAATAGTATAGCAGATTACGGTAAAAAGGAGAAGGTGAATACAAAGTGAAACTACTGGCAAAAACAGAAAGAGGAAAATAAGACGACAGAAAAGATTTCGAAATGCAACAGTGACAATAACAAACGTAATTGTTGGATTCAAATTAATGATATCATTATAATAGAAGGAAACATTCCACGTGGGAAAAATTATATATAAAAACAAAGATGAGGTGACTTACCGAACGAAAGCGCTGGCAGGTCGATAGACACACAAACAAACACAAACATACACACAAAATTTAAGCTTTCGCAACAAACTGTTGCCTCATCAGGAAAGAGGGAAGGAGAGGGGAAGACGAAAGGATGTGGGTTTTAAAGGAGAGGTTAAGGAGTCATTCCAATCCCGGGAGCGGAAAGACTTACCTTAGGGGTATGTGTGGATGGATATGTGCGTGTGTGCGAGTGTATACCTGTCCTTTTTTCCCCCTAAGGTAAGTCTTTCTGCTCCCGGGATTGGAATGACTCCTTACCCTCTCCCTTAAAACCCACTTCCTTTCGTCTTCCCCTCTCCTTCCCTCTTTCTTGATGAGGCAACAGTTTGTTGCGAAAGCTTAAATTTTGTGTGTATGTTTGTGTTTGTTTGTGTGTCTATCGACCTGCCAGCGCTTTCGTTCGGTAAGTCACCTCATCTTTGTTTTTATATATAATTGTTGTATTGACATTGTGACATGGATATATGTAGTCCTTTTGGTAGACAGTGATGAGACAAGAAAGTTACATGATGTCTTGATGTTTAGCAGAAACCCACGTTACTTTCTTGCTTTATCACCGTGTGCAAAGAAAGCATCAAACATGAGTGCTACAGATGTGATACATAATGTGAGCAAAGCAAAATCTTCCTGATGGTGATTGTAATGGTTGATGGTGGCATCACCACTGAAGCATACCCTAGGTTTTAAAATAAAGAGTGACTGAAAGAAAAAAAAAATCAGTCTTACTTGTTTATTACCTAATCACTCACAGTCCTTAACCAGTAATCCATTATGGGCAAAGTGTATTAAATCATGTATTTGCTTTTGAATCATTAAAATTTTCTGGTATTTCTTGGGGAAGTGAAATGAACATGCACAAATTGTGACAGAATGTTGTCGTTGCGACCATTAAAATCTAGGAGATCAACTACTACTTTTACTTCATTGTACTGTTAAATTGTCAACTCTCAAAAAATTGAAGGCTTTTGGTACATTTTTAAGCACTGCCATTAAATGCTAAGCTGTTGTGGATTGATAATTATTTTTACCATTCATCTTAAATACAGTTGCTCAAAGTAGTTTTGGAAATTAAATAAAAAGGCTGCTTTATCCATTATAATGAATGTTATCTAGTAATAGAATGCTACAGTAGACATTTTATTGTCAGAACAGTAACATATTATCTGTACCTAATCCTTCTAATCCTTGCAGTAGTACTAATTAGTGCAATACATAGGTTTTATCTGTATATTCAGAGATGATACTGTACATAGATTACATACTCAAGTAAATAATTTAAGGGTAAAGGACACCACTTACGAATAACAAAAGCATTGAGTCATCAACAGGTGCACACAAAAGAGAATGAAAACTTGGTAGCATTCAGAAATAAAATCTGACCTCAAGCCGGAAAAGGGATACTTTCCTGAACTGCTTCAGATAGGTGGAGCTGGGGATGGGGGAGAGGGCGGGGCGGTACACTCTCCCCCCCATAGCTCTCAGGGAAAGGGGAAAATATACTGTAAGATGTTTTTCTTTCTCAATAAAATGATTTAAAGTAGGTATTACACAGTTTTTAATAGGATAATAACTTTGATGTTTTTTTATGACTACTAACAAATCTCCACTCATCTTCCAATATATTAAAAATATTTGAGGGCCCCAGGTCCAGCCCCCTATCCCGCCCCACCTTTGTAGACTATCGTTTGTGTGTGTGTGTGTGTGTGTGTGTGTGTGTGTGTGTGTGTGTGTGTGTGTGTGTGTGTGTGTCCACTCTATAACTTGAGAAGGAATTTATTTCTGAAAGCTAGCAAGTTTTCCTTCTCCTTTGTGTGTACCTATCAATGATTCGGTGCTACAGCTGTTCATTGACTTGTCTCCTTTAGTTGTAAATTAATTACATTATACCAGAACTTTCCTACTATATTTACATACCCATGTTTCAGTTATAGAGAGTAATGTAGTGTTGTTCTTCATCCCTTTTCTCTTCTAGCTTTTCTATTGCATTCTCCACATACTGAAAAAGATGAGTTGCAAGTCTCCTCTACAGGTTGGTTACAGCAATGTTGAAATTCTACTTCCCTTTTTGGAATAAATTTGCCATATACTTTGCTTCTTGTCCTCTTATGATTTTTGTTAATACACATTCAGTGTTAAGGAAACCACATCAGTCAATTTTTCAGTACTCATCAAATGGGCCTAAAGCCATAAAATGTTTATCTGAAAAAAATGGAGGGAAGTCAGTGTGGTGACAAACAGGACAGTCAACCAGTGACACACCACATGGATGCCAGTATCTCTGGTAGGATCGTACTGCGTACTGAAAGCCTCAGATGGCTAAGGCGCATTTATGGGCGCACAGAGTACGGAACAAAGAAGCCAGGATTGCAGAAAGGTGGTGGGAAGGGGTGATCGGCATGTAAAAAATGATTATTAATTCCCCTGATACTCCATTACATCGGGGAGCTTTTTGAAGACATCAGTCTGGCAGCATACAAGTGAGAACATTATACAGTATAAATTCTTGCAAAGCAGGAGATTTTAAAAGTCAGTTTTTGCATAATTAAAATTAAGAGATGGTGCTAAAACTTTCAGAAATGATAATAAAGTACAGAACCAACATGTGGTAACTTGAAGGATAAATGGATTCAGGACCTTGTTGTCAAGCAGAGGGTGATATGACCAGTGGAAAACTGTCAGTTTCTGACTATGGGGGGGAGGGGGGGAGGAAGTAAACTAATGCTGGTCAAATATGAGGTGTGAGAAGATGGCTTTCAATGGGTAAAGGGCTTGTGAATGAGGATGTAAAACAAATTTTGTGAAATTTGGAGTGAGTAGGTGCTTCCATTAAATGTGTGACAAATAATGGGCTGCCAGTGGTGTGGTAAAAACCTACAACATAGACTTAATTGATTTTTAATGACATGTTCACATGTAGTTTCAGGCTAAAAAATATAGACAGTTTTGGAACAAGGAGTTAACTACAACAGTTGGAGACTAATAGTGCCATCAGCACTCTACAAGAGCACCAAAGAGTTTCTTTTGACAGCTGCTACAAAAGGATGCTGAAGAGTGTAGTACGCCCATGCACGTGTGAAAAAAGGACAAGGGTGAGGGGCTTGAGGGATAGTATTATGAATGATTAAGAAAGTTAAAAAATGTAGTTCAAATAATATGACATAGAAAACACTGTCCCAGTGGTCTGCAAAATTATATGTATTTGGTCGTGGACTGGCTTTGGGCTTCTTAGGCTATCGTTATTTCCCAGCTGACAATGGCCTAAGAAGCTGAATGCCAGTTCATGACTAAATAAATATAACTTTGTATAACGTCCTCTTTAATATTATTGTCATGTTCTGCCAAACATCAATGGAAAATGCAGTTGATATGTGCTTCAAAGTTATCCGTACTGTATTTTATGCCACAGTGGATATTTTACATCCTTTTTCAGTAGCTTGATAAGTGACGTGAAACTGTCTCTTTGAGATGATATGATGGGCTACTGTTTATTGAATTCATGATGATTTGTAGCTTCTTATAGTGTCTCCGAAGGCTCTTTGTGAGATCGATTCTACAAGACTTGCTATAAAGGGTGAGCATAAATTTTAATAACTGTGTCTTTCTATCAACCCCCCCCCCCCCCCCCCCCCCACACACACACACACACACACACACACACACACACTTGCAACTGAAGACTGGAGAGAAAACGTTAGTGTGCTAGTATGTATGTCTCCCAGTCACACACTCATCAGGGGAGGAGACCTTAATCATATATCAGTCAGTTGGGATATGTACGGTTATTTAAATGCTTAGCATTGTAAGACATCCTGTGAATCAACACTAAATGCTCTGTCTGAAAACTGCTAGGAACACACATTGAGTGGCAACAAATAAACCTGACCTGTTTGAACATGTCCTCATTGAAACTGGTATCAGTGTACATGATGCTGTTCTAGCAGTGACAATTATCAAACTACAAAGGGCAACTAAATCAAGTAGAGAGATTTACATGTTCAATAAAGTAGATACTTTTCTATCTCAAAGAAAAACTCTTTAAGTTTTAGCTCAAGGCATGAGCATTTAGAAGAACTTCAGCTCAAGCTTAGAAGAATAGTTGACTGATCACTGGATAAATATTTACCTAATAGAACAGTTCACATTGGGAGGCAACCTACATGGTATGCATTGCTTATAAAGAAACTGTGGTTGATGCATAATAGTTGTAATACGAATGTATAGGGATGTAGGTAGACAGAGGTAAATGAAACATTATTGGCTGTGTAAAGCTGAAGTCTTCAATAATTACCAAAGCAGAATGCTATCAAAAGACCTCATTCAAAACCTAAAGGAATCCTAGCCAAATGAAATCCTCCCCTTTCCAACTACTTTTTCTTCCATTTTGACACAACTGATAGCAAAACATATAGCACTGATAATGCCAAATTCAATCATATGTGATGAAATGGTCCTCCATCATGAAACTACAGTGGTCCAGCACGCTTGGTGTGCAAAACCAAAGTCCATTCAGTATTTTTCTCACCCAAACAATTGTGTGCTTCATCAGTATTGTACAATAATATACAATCGATTGAGAATGGGGGAAAAAAAAAGAAACCAAATGTAAAAAGTGAACACAAATACAACACAAAATATTTTACATTCCATAAAATTAAAAGACAATATGTATATAGAACAAGATGTGTATAATATACATGTAGAATATATTTTTGTCTGGAAAAGACTTATTAAACTACCCAACATGACAATGATCACTGAAGTGGAAACACATTGGGTGCATGTACAGTGATATATGTTTAGCTATTACTCAAATCTTGAAATGGAAAAACAAAATGGAGGGGTTTGGGGGGGGGGGGGGCGGGCAGCATTTCAAAAAAGATGACTTTTCTGATAAATCTGGGTGTACAATTGTAATGTGCGTTAAAACCCATAGAACATTTATTTGAAATTTTCTTGCATCAACAGTATTCATTCACAAATATTAAATTCAGTTTCTGTCAAGGTGGTGTTTCATCCCCTTAACTGCTGTGTGAGCACATATAAAAAGATGTGAGAATCTGATTTTCCTCTACACTAAAACATATTCAAAGCTAATCAAAATCAAAGTTTATCCCTTGGATCGGTTTACTTGTCAATACCATATCAGTGCTTCTTAATGAAAGTACAGCCATATGGGGGTATCAAAAAATCTGAGAAAGGCTTGTGGATTTCTTGGCAGGGCGGCCGTAGGATCTTATCTTCGATCTAGGGCCACTTTCAGGTGTAGAAGTAACTTCAAGTGTGCCACAGGAGAATGTCTTGAATTCTTTTCTGTTCATGTCATGTATTAAAGACCTAGCACACAATATAAATTTAACCTCTAATTTTTTTGTAGATGATGCCATTGTCTATAGTGAAGTACCGTCTGATAACAGCTGCACAAAAGACCAGAATGGTGATGGTGAAAGACAGATCAGGCATGCACTGCACTACAGAACGAACATTATTAGGTTGAAACTTGACTAACCTGGATTTGCCACATTGGTTTCACTGCTGCTGCTGCTGCTGCTGCTACTCCATGTCTGGTTGCTTGTTGTAGTCTGGTTTTACAATAAGTTTTAAGTGATGGAAACAACACTGTATTATTTAGCTCCACATTTGCACCTTTGTTGTTGTTCATAATCTTAAAGTGATCAGCTTGTCTTCAGAATTCAGATAGTATATTAATTGCAGGTTAGTAATTTCAGAATACTGTGGAATATTTTGAGAGTCACAACATAATTTTAGTACACTCTCTACTTCTGATTTATACTGGGCATAAAGTTATGTTTCTTACATAATCTCTTCACATAAAAACAGTTCATTTTTCGTTGTTAACTGACTGTTTACCATTAATGAAATAGCTGAAGCATAATTCCTCCCACATTTATGCGCAGATGTCAGCAGTTGGTTGCTAAATGAGAACACACTCAAAGAACTTCCAAAAAGACATTTACACTGGTGCTGACTGGCATATAGGTGTTAATAATTAGCCAATTTTGATACAGAGATGTTCACAAGCTTACGATCAGTTACTGACTGGCTTTGACTCTAAGACATTTATGTGAGGCTCACTAAGAGTAGACTGACTGAAGCATTGTCGATTACTACTCATATGTGTGTAAGAATAAATTACAAATTATGGATTGACAGAAAAGACAAATTTAGAGGATACAGGATTACATTGGACAAAATAATGAGTCTGTTTAAGTGTGGCTTGAATAAAGAGAAAATTAACAAAACAATAGGAACTATGTTGTAACTAAAATTTATACTTCTGAGGGTATTTTCCAAGCTTCACGCAAAGTTCACAAGTTATGAATTTTCCTAATTTTCTTAATTCCTCAATTACCACATTATCCTGATAACCAAAGGCATATTGTAGGGAAGAAAAATTATGGCAACAGAATCATGATATTATTTCTTGGAATTAAATATGCTTAAAGTTCAAAATAACAGAAGTATTTTAGGGAGGGTAGACAATTTAATTACAAAAAAACCTTTTAGTTAATGACTTTCAGGAAAGTTAAAATGTTTACTTGAAAAAGAAAAATTAGGGCTTGTGACTGAGACACATTATTAAAAAAGACATAACTATTGGCTCATTTAAAATCTTAGCTTCACTTGTTCAGTATAGATCAAAATTGCTCACTAATCTTTCAAATAAATTGTTTTTAGGTAAACTAATTATTTCTTTGTAGTTAGAAATCTACCTTATTTAGTTAACAACTAAGTTTCATAAGCCTTGGGTTGAATAAGAAATTACTCATTTCATATAATTATAGCATCTGTATTATGAATATAATGGATAAAAAAGAGAAATTATGTATTTAAGGAGTAAAATCATAGCAAGTGGAGGCACCCTGACCTTGCTTTGTTTCAGAGCAAGTGATGAAAATTATACGCTGTATGGTGTATGCACATAGCATTTCCAACAGGATTGGTTATATTATGTGTCAACACAGTGTGAAATGTGTTTTTGACCACTGCCTAGGATTATGGCCCTTTTAGGGTCTGTAAAGCATGATATTGATTTGTGTAAGATTGGTGCTTGCCATATCCCATGCAGTTGTGGTATGTTTTCCATTGGTCAGACCATCAGGATTCAGGATTACTGAGGACCATTGTATAGAACATAAGTGTCACACATGCCTCCAGCAGCTGAGCAAATCTGCTATTGCAGAACATTGCCTTGGTACTGGGCGTTTTGTGGAGTATAACACCACTAAGGTTCTGGTGTGCATTTTCAGCTATTGGGGTAGCATTATTAAGGAAGAAGTTGACACTGAATTAGTAAGTGACCTCATAAATAGACACAAAGATTTTGACTTAAATTCTGCTAAGAATCCCGCTCTATCCCTGGCCAAACAACAGGGGGACAGAGTTATGAAGTGGAAAGAATCCAGCACATACGGTACAGGGAGTCCCCTGTGCCATGTGTTTCAGTTGTTGTGGGTATGGATATAGTTATGATGTTGAATGAATGCCCTGCAGGTACATACTTGCTAGAATTTTGATACCATAATGGATTAGTCATCCTACCAAAAAAAAAAAATCATTACCTGGAATTTGGTTGGTCATTCAAAGACATTTAAATTGTGTTCTTTCATTGGAGACACATTTTGTACTGTTGTCATCTCAATAATTTGTTTCTGCAATGGTACTCTGTTCTGCAGTTATTAAATCTACTTTGACCACAATTGAATATAATGAGTCAACATCTTGCTGAGATCAAGCATTTCCAGTCTTGTGGTTTGTGAGCATCTGACTACAACTGTTACTACCTAAATCTCATAAATTCACTTGAAAACTGTTTGTCAGTGTCCAAATGGTTTGAATTGTGAAAATAATAGTTGTCAGACATTCACTGTTAAGTAGTTCAACAGTTCAACTCTCTCTCTCTCTCTCTCTCTCTCTCTCTCTCTCTCTCTCTCTCTCCGCCCCCCTCCCCCTCCTCCTCTTTCTTTCCCTCCCCTCGCACTCCAACTCCCCCCTTTTCCCTTATCCATATCTTCTTGACATTATTTGGTAGAGAATTTGGTTTTAATTGAAGTTAGCTGTTACTCCCTGCCCTACATTTTCATACACACCCGGTTATTGTTCGCTAATGGTAACTGATATTGTCTGTTTCCCAAGACCTTATCTTTTATTTATATGTTATTTTGTGGAACTAAATATGTTAATGAATAGTCACTATTAGTGGTTCTTGTCCTTAGAAGTGTGATGTCACAATTGTGAACAAATTTAATGATTGTGCCCCACAGTCTGATTGTTCACCACTTCTGAGGCCAAGTCTGCATACACCATGTACATAGAAAACCAGAGTCAAAGTTGACATCTCAAAAACAAAATTCTGACTGGATCAAGTAGTCATGAGATCAGCCCTTGATATTTGGTCTTGCTACTTTTGATACTAGCTATTCTGGCATTGCTAGAAAAAGGGGGGGGGGGGGGGGGGGAGGCAGGATGGAGAAGTGCAAATTGATTGTACATCTTCATTACACCAGTACATGTATTAGGGATGTCTGTATGATTTGCATTTGTGTGATTTGCTTTTTGATGTTTGATAATTGTCTTACTGTTTAGAATTGGTTAAAGTTTTATGAGAGTTATTATTTTTCTTGTTCCATTTAAGGCATGTTTATTATGATGAAAAACTTCCATTCTGGTAGTATGCAAAATGTTTCTCATGTCTGAATTTTATTTCATTGTGTCCTGAGATGTAGAGGAGTGTATGTTTTTAAGTAACGTTAGTGATCATTACTTTTGGTATATAAAATCATCACGTTAGATAACAATTCTTTGAAATTTGTGAAGGGACCATTTGCATCCAAAACAAATGTGTGTTAATTTTATGTTTCAGTTTGATGCAACCATTGACGTCAAACCCTGTGATGCTAAAATGATGACAGAATCAAAACAAAGTGAACCTGATCTTGAACTTGAAGGCCTGCATCTAGGTCGTGGCTGTAATTACTTTGATCAGGAGGTTAGTAGAAGCTTCCTTTTTTTTAAAGTGCAGCGCACATTATTACGTGGTGTAATACAAAACATTGTTTCCTGTACCTAACCATAAGGATGATTTACAGAATATATCAGTCATAAGCACTCAGATGATTAATTTTGCAAATTTAGCTCAGCCATTACATGTAATGATAACATGATGATTCAGTGCGTATGGGCATTGTTATTATACACATTTACAACTAATTAGTATGTACATGAAGGAAGATCGGAACACAGTCACAAGCAACCTAGCAGACATTTTGCTGCTTGTCTGCTTGTGTCTGTATATGTGTGGATGGATATGTGTGTGTGTGTGTGTGTGTGTGTGTGTGTGTGTGTATACCCGTCCTTTTTTCCCCCCTAAGGTAAGTCTTTCCGCTCCCGGGATTGGAATGACTCCTTACCCTCTCCCTTAAAACCCACATCCTTTCGTCTTTCCCTCTCCTTCCCTCTTTCCTGACGAAGCAACCATTGGTTGCTAAAGCTAGAATTTTGTGTGTATGTATGTGTTTCTATTGACCTGCCAGTGCTTTCGTATGGTAAGTCACATCATCTTTGTTTAAAATATATATATATATATATATATATATATATATATATATATATATATATATATAATAGAGGGAAACATTCCACGTGGGAAAAATATATCTAAAAAGAAAGATGATGAAACTTACCAAACAAAAGCGCTGGCAGGTCGATAGACACACAAACAAACACAAACATACACACAAAATTCTAGCTTTCGCAACCAATGGTTGCCTCGTCAGGAAAGAGGGAAAGAGAAGGAAAGACAAAAGGATATGGGTTTTAAGGGAGAGGGTAAGGAGTCATTCCAATCCCGGGAGCGGAAAGACTTACCTTAGGGGGAAAAAAGGACAGGTATACACTCGCACACACACACATATCCATCCACACATACACAGACACAAGCAGACATTTGTAAAGGCAAAGAGTTTGGGCAAACTCTTTGCCTTTACAAATGTCTGCTTGTGTCTGTGTATGTGTGGATGGATATGTGTGTGTGTGCGAGTGTATACCTGTCCTTTTTTCCCCCTAAGGTAAGTCTTTCCGCTCCCGGGATTGGAATGACTCCTTACCCTCTCCCTTAAAACCCATATCCTTTTGTCTTTCCTTCTCCTTCCCTCTTTCCTGACGAGGCAACCATTGGTTGCGAAAGCTAGAATTTTGTGTGTATGTTTGTGTTTGTTTGTGTGTCTATCGACCTGCCAGCGCTTTTGTTTGGTAAGTTTCATCATCTTTCTTTTTATATATATATATATATATATATATATATATATATATATATATATATATATATATATATATATATATATATAAAAAACAAAGATGAGGTGACTTACCGAACAAAAGTGCTGGCAGGTCGATAGACACACAAACAAACACAAACATACACACAAAATTCAAGCTTTCGCAACAAACTGTTGCCTCATCAGGAAAGAGGGAAGGAGAGGGGAAGACGAAAGGAAGTGGGTTTTAAGGGAGAGGGTAAGGAGTCATTCCAATCCCGGGAGCGGAAAGACTTACCTTAGGGGGAAAAAAGGACAGGTATACACTCGCACACACGCACATATCCATCCACACATACAGACACAAGCAGACATATTTAAAGACAAAGAGTTTGGGCAGAGATGTCAGTCGAGGCAGAAGTGTAGAGGCAAAGAAGTTGTTGAAAGACAGGTGAGGTATGAGTGGCGGCAACCTGAAATTAGCGGAGATTGAGGCCTGGCGGATGACGAGAAGAGAGGATATACTGAAGGGCAAGTTCCCATCTCCGGAGTTCGGATAGGTTGGTGTTGGTGGGAAGTATCCAGATAACCCGGACGGTGTAACACTGTGCCAAGATGTGCTGGCTGTGCACCAAGGCATGTTTAGCCACAGGGTGATCCTCATTACCAACAAAAACTGTCTGCCTGATTCCAGTCATGCGAATGGACAGTTTGTTGCTGGTCATTCCCACATAGAATGCATCACAGTCTAGGCAGGTCAGTTGGTAAATCACGTCGGTGCTTTCACATGTGGCTCTGCCTCTGATCGTGTACACCTTCCGGGTTACAGGACTGGAGTAGGTGGTGGTGGGAGGGTGCATGGGACAGGTTTTGCATCGGGGGCGGTTACAAGGATAGGAGCCAGAGGGTAGGGAAGGTGGTTTGGGGATTTCATGGGGATGAACTAACAGGTTACGAAGGTTAGGTGGACGGCGGAAAGACACTCTTGGCGGAGTGGGGAGGATTTCATGAAGGATGGATCTCATTTCAGGGCAGGATTTGAGGAAGTCATATCCCTGCTGGAGAGCCACATTCAGAGTCTGGTCCAGTCCCGGAAAGTATCCTGTCACAAGCGGGGCACTTTTGTGGTTCTTCTGTGGGGGATTCTGGGTTTGAGGGGACGAGGAAGTGGCTCTGGTTATTTGCTTCTGTACCAGGTCGGGAGGGTAGTTGCGGGATGCGAAAGCTGTTTTCAGGTTGTTGGTGTACTGATTCAGGGATTCCGGACTGGAGCAGATTCGTTTGCCACGAAGACCTAGGCTGTAGGGAAGGGACCGTTTGATGTGGAATGGGTGGCAGCTGTCATAATGGAGGTACTGTTGCTTGTTGGTGGGTTTGATGTGGACGGATGTGTGAAGTTGGCCATTGGACAGGTGGAGGTCAACGTCAAGGAAAGTGGCATGGGATTTGGAGTAGGACCAGGTGAAACTGATGGAACCAAAGGAGTTGAGGTTGGAGAGGAAATTCTGGAGTTCTTCTTCACTGTGAGTCCAGATCATGAAGATGTCATCAATAAATCTGTACCAAACTCTGGGTTGGCAGACTTGGGTAACCAAGAAGGCTTTCTCTAAGCGACCCATGAAAAGGTTGGCGTACGAGGGGGCCATCCTGGTGCCCATGGCTGTTCCCTTTAACTGTTGGTATGTCTGGCCCTCTTTCTGTTTTTGCCAGTAGTTTCACTTTGTATTCACCTTCTCCTTTTTACCGTATTCTGCTATACTATTTTATCCCGCCTATATATATATACTCAATAATACGTAACCCACCTCCAAACCATAACCAAAAAAAAAAAAAAATATTTTTTTGCCGCTTTCAGCACTACCGCCGCTATAATATCCACCGTTTCTAGGTGACAAACAGCTCCTTTCACCTTTTAAACAACCATTTCGGCCAGTTCTAATAACTTTCGCTTTATTTCCATTTCCGTTTTTCCCACATCACTCATCATTTTTAGCCGCTTCCCACAGGTTTTAACGCCATTATTTCTTCGTCAGACAATTGTTAGCCTCATTTTCATAACCTGCCACCACAATACCATTCCTTTTAATAGACTACACGCAGTTTTTTCGAAATTTTCCCGAATTTCTCCGTCGTTTAACGTGTTTTGGCGGCAACACAACCACCTAACCTTTATGCACATCGTTGTCTACCAACCCAAGTCCAACATAGCCCAGCTGTAACCAACACCTTTTCGCCTTTTTTCATTCCAGATCTCCAGTTTCTTTCCGGTTCACCTTTATCTCTCCCCATATATATATTTTTATTTTCATTTTCATTTCACCTCATGTTACACTTTCCACCTTCTAATACCATGTCACCCTCACAACACCCCCACAATGACCCCATTAAGTTTTATTTACATTCCCTCCGCAAACATGCCTTCGCCCTAGCCAGATTACGCTCGCATATTTTATTTTCTCAGGCTTGTCTGACATTTGGCATTACCCCCAAAGGCCTCACACTCAAAGTTCCCATCTCTGGCTGCAACCCTTCCTTCCATCAGTCCCTATACCAGTTCCAAATTGAACAATCCATTGCCCTCACCCACCTAATCCTTCACCTACACATCAACTCAGCCAATGAACACACCCGTCAACTCCTATCCTTAATAAAAGTCCTTAATCTTTCCTCCCCCACATCCACACCGGCTGTTCAGAGCATCCTCCTACAGGCCAACCGTAAATTAGAACAGCATGCCACCCTCCACCTCAAAAAACTATCCAATCTCCTGGTTTCCCACCTCCGGAAAGGCAACTCACTCACCCTTCACAACCTTTCCAGCAAACCTCGACCTCCTCTCATTGCACACAAACCCAGTCTCTCCCATCTACTCAATCTCCCACTTCCAGCTCCACTCCCTCCAAAACCTCAAAATTCCGATCAACACAATCTGGAACCACAACACCCTAATTTAGTAGTTAACCTTTCCTCCAAACCTCTCTCCCAATCCGAAACCTCTGTCCTATCCAAAGGCCTCACCTTCAGCCCCACTCCCAGATTCAACCAAACAGCCCTCGTCAAAGATTTACTGTCCTACACTCGTACTCTCTGCTGGAAGTATCACTTTGCCACGAAGAAAAATGATCCTAATCCTACTCCTAATGATCCGACTCCTCAAGACACCATCCAAATTGAACCCTGCCTGGAACAGTTCCGTCCTCCGTCACAGCGGGACCCACCTTCTCTTCCTCAAAATCACCCTCTCCAAACCTTCCAGAAATTTCTGACTTCCAGCCTTGCATCTCAATCCTTCTTAAAAAACCTTAATCCTACACCCAACATCACCACTGCTGAAGCCCAGGCTATCCGTGATCTGAAGGCTGACCGATCCATCGTCATTCTTCCGGCGGACAAGGGTTCCACGACCGTGGTACTTGATCGTCGGGAGTATGTGGCTGAGGGACTGCGTCAGCTTTCAGACAACACCACATACAAAGTTTGCCAAGGTAACCCAATTCCCGATGTCCAGGCGGAGCTTCAAGGAATCCTCAGAACCTTAGGCCCCCTGCAAAACCTTTCACCTGACTCCATCAACCTCCTGACCCCACCGACACCCCGCACCCCTACCTTCTACCTTCTTCCTAAAATCCACAAACCCAATCATCCCGGCCGCCCCATTGTAGCTGGTTACCAAGCCCCCACAGAACGTATCTCTGCCTACGTAGATCAACACCTTCAACCCATTACATGCAGTCTCCCATCCTTCATCAAGGACACTAACCACTTCCTTGAACGCCTGGAATCCTTACCCAATCTGTTACCCCGGAAACCATCCTTGTAACCATTGATGCCACGTCCTTATACACAAATATTCTGCACGTCCAGGGCCTCGCTGCGATGGAGCATTTCCTTTCACGCCGATCACCTGCCACCCTACCTAAAACCTCTTTCCTCATCACCTTAGCCAGCTTCATCCTGACCCACAACTTCTTCACTTTTGAGGGCCAGACATACCAACAGTTGAAGGGAACAGCCATGGGCACCAGGATGGCCCCCTCGTATGCCAACCTTTTCATGGGTCGCTTAGAGGAAGCCTTCTTGGTTACCCAAGTCTGCCAACCCAAAGTTTGGTACAGATTTATTGATGACATCTTCATGATCTGGACTCACAGTGAAGAAGAACTCCAGAATTTCCTCTCCAACCTCAACTCCTTTGGTTCCATCAGTTTCACCTGGTCCTACTCCAAATCCCATGCCACTTTCCTTGACGTTGACCTCCACCTGTCCAATGGCCAACTTCACACATCCGTCCACATCAAACCCACCAACAAGCAACAGTACCTCCATTATGACAGCTGCCACCCATTCCACATCAAACGGTCCCTTCCCTACAGCCTAGGTCTTCGTGGCAAACGAATCTGCTCCAGTCCGGAATCCCTGAATCAGTACACCAACAACCTGAAAACAGCTTTCGCATCCCGCAACTACCCTCCCGACCTGGTACAGAAGCAAATAACCAGAGCCACTTCCTCATCCCCTCAAACCCAGAATCCCCCACAGAAGAACCACAAAAGTGCCCCGCTTGTGACAGGATACTTTCCGGGACTGGACCAGACTCTGAATGTGGCTCTCCAGCAGGGATACGACTTCCTCAAATCCTGCCCTGAAATGAGATCCATCCTTCATGAAATCCTCCCCACTCCGCCAAGAGTGTCTTTCCGCCGTCCACCTAACCTTCGTAACCTGTTAGTTCATCCCCATGAAATCCCCAAACCACCTTCCCTACCCTCTGGCTCCTATCCTTGTAACCGCCCCCGATGCAAAACCTGTCCCATGCACCCTCCCACCACCACCTACTCCAGTCCTGTAACCCGGAAGGTGTACACGATCAGAGGCAGAGCCACGTGTGAAAGCACCGACGTGATTTACCAACTGACCTGCCTAGACTGTGATGCATTCTATGTGGGAATGACCAGCAACAAACTGTCCATTCGCATGACTGGACACAGGCAGACAGTTTTTGTTGGTAATGAGGATCACCCTGTGGCTAAACATGCCTTGGTGCACAGCCAGCACATCTTGGCACAGTGTTACACCGTCCGGGTTATCTGGATACTTCCCACCAACACCAACCTATCCGAACTCCGGAGATGGGAACTTGCCCTTCAGTATATCCTCTCTTCTCGTCATCCGCCAGGCCTCAATCTCCGCTAATTTCAGGTTGCCGCCACTCATACCTCACCTGTCTTTCAACAACTTCTTTGCCTCTACACTTCTGCCTCGACTGACATCTCTGCCCAAACTCTTTGTCTTTAAATATGTCTGCTTGTGTCTGTATGTGTGGATGGATATGTGCGTGTGTGCGAGTGTATACCTGTCCTTTTTTCCCCCTAAGGTAAGTCTTTCCGCTCCCGGGATTGGAATGACTCCTTACCCTCTCCCTTAAAACCCACTTCCTTTCGTCTTCCCCTCTCCTTCCCTCTTTCCTGATGAGGCAACAGTTTGTTGCGAAAGCTTGAATTTTGTGTGTATGTTTGTGTTTGTTTGTGTGTCTATCGACCTGCCAGCGCTTTTGTTCGGTAAGTCACCTCATCTTTGTTTTTATATATAATTTTCCCCACGTGGAATGTTTCCTTCCATTATATATATATATATATATATATATATATATATATATATATATATATATATATATATATTAAAAAAAAACAAAGGTGATGTGACTTACCATACGAAAGCAGTGGCAGGTCGATAGAAAAAAACACACACACACACACACACACACACACACACACACAGAGATAGATATATATATATATATATATTATTTTTTATTTATTTATTTATTTTTTTTTTTTTTACCTGGGGAACCAGCATGTTTCTACTCCACAGCGGCCTGCTTGGTTTACCCTGGCATGTAGTGGTATGCCCACAGCTCATCACCAGTGATGATTCCTATACAGAAGTCATGCCCTTCTATGATGTAATGCATTAAGTGATCTAAGCTTATTATCATTCGCTGGCCCTTGTGGTTGTCTGTCAGGTTTTTAGGCACCCAGCAAGCACAAACTTTATGAAATTTCAGTGTGTCGTGAACAGTATCATACACCACACCATAGGAAGTGTTGAACTACTCCAATAAGGTTCGCAGTTGCACATGCTGGTCATTCAAGATTGCTGCCTCAATGGCTTCGACCTTCTTCAGGGTTGCAGCTGTTACTGGCTGTCCGTAGCATGATGAATTCCCAAGGTTCACACAGCCCTTTTGGTAGAATGCAAACCACATTGCATTGGTACAATTCACATGGTACATACCTTGCATATCCCTGTGAATTTCACTCAGTTTATGCCCTTTGACCCACAAATATCGAACTACAATTCACTGCTCTTCACAAGTTGATGACAGTAACATGTGCACCATGTTTGTTTCGTAGTCCAGGCTTCTCCTGTTACACCTGCGCTGGAAAACAAAATACCTTCTGTAGCGCTAACTTCAGACTATATTGTTGTGAAATTTCAACATTCAGCTGGAATACCAGGGGAGGAAAAAATTATTGTGTGTTACTTTCTGATCCTCCCTCCTGTGTAACCAAATATGGTATAACAAACTTGTGACTTCTGAAGTACTTTTTAACACAAAATTGTTACAGTAGATATACACATTTACTGTTTAGAAAGTTTTAAATTTCCCTTAAATCTTCATTTTATTGTTTTTACATGTCAACTTTTTGATTCTCTCTTCCAGTAATCAAAATATTTATTTAAGGAATAAAATGGATTCTCTTTCAAGTGTCCATTATTGTGTTTAAAGTTGTTAGTGGTTCTTGTGTGAGAACTGGAAGGCAGTTGTATAGGTACAAGTGTGGTATAGTTGGTGACGAAATTCATGAGACCTCTCGCCTTTCCATTACATTGAAATGTACTCCTTAACAATCCATTACACAGCATGACGAGCAAGGAGACCAAGTGCTACCAACGTACAGTCTGCAGATGTCAAGTCGAAAAACTATTGAAGCATTGTCAGACACTTTTACATCTTGCTGGAGACTATATTGCTAATGATTAATTTATCACTTCTGTTAATCTGTCATGTTCTATACACTAATGAAAAAAGGCTGTTTAGTGTAAACTGTACTAATAAAAAAAAGAATTACAACTTATCATAACATTACAAAAATTTTCTTGTCTCTTTTGTAATAAAACAAAGTATCCCAAATTGTCACGAATTAACAAGACACTATGCACTTTCGGTCTCAAGACGGTCTATGTCTGTGTTCAGTTTGCAGTCATACAAAAGTAGCATTACAGGACTTTCATGGAAATGTGGAAATATAGCAGTTGAGGTGACGTATCCCAATATTAGTTGCGATGATGTATGCCATCAGCTGTGTACTTTCTCACTTGCGTGATATGGATAGTTAAATGATTTTCTATGTTATTAACTCATGGAGTTAAGCCAGTTTCTCTGGGATATAATAAAGCCTTTGGATGTGTTAGAAATTAAGTGACATTTGTCAGATCGCTGCTTACATTGATATAAATGACCATGTTAATCAGCGGGACAACATGTCACACAAATATTTCTCTGTATTTATTTTATATTTTGTATCCTTCTCAATGGAAAATGGATTCCTATTTCTTCGTATATAGAGCAGGATCATGTTTAGTCTGCCAGCTCAAGAAGGAAATGCTTCTAAACTTTCATGTATATCATTGCTGTAGTTCAAGAGTTGTTTTAGCTGTTTCAGCAAAACAATGACACATCACGTTGCTGAATTAAATCAACCACAGATACTATTTGAGTGCTCTGCCTCTTAATTATTTAAGTATATCACTTTTAACTGTTTTCCTATCAATATTTCAATTAATACATTTGATAAGCATGTGAGATGCGTTATTGTTCAAAGTTATTTCGTTCATTTGAATGTTGAACCTGTATCTGATCTGAAACTGCTATTGAAAAAGCAGCACAGATTCTAATACTTGAGATAAAGTTCACATAAATATATTGTTCTGATATTAACTCTGAAGTTACAATCAAAATCAAATTTCAACTCAAGCAATTAAACGAAGCTATTTCAATAGACTGTCAATGTAAGCCACTTTAAAGAAATTAAGTTTTCACTCTTCCTAATTTCCCAAAATCCTAATTCAGACACTTCTTCTCAAAAGGTGAAACTTCCAGTTTTCATTCCAAGATGCCTAATATTTCCAAAATAACTTACTCACCAAAAACTTTCAAAGTGGCCCTTAAAATGAAAGTCCTTTTGTTCAGTTAATATCAACCACAAACTTTCAGTGTAGTCACAACACATTTAAATCAACACACTTTTATTTTTAACACATTGAAATCATATACAGAGGTTATTAAATGTTCAAGACATTTTGTGAACTGATACGATTAACATACATCAGTTTCAAACATCAGTTTTTATAAAAATGCACAGAGAAGATTTGACAATAATGGCATGATGTTCTCGCCATCGTGGACAGTCTGTGCCTTTTTGTTTAGTACACAATTAAATAAAGTTCTAAAATCGTATATATGCTTTCACTGCTCAAATATTAAATGCACTGAATAACTGAACACCACCCATTGGGATATTTTGTGATCTCAAAGGCTTTTGGTTGTGTGAATCATGAAATTCTTCTAGATAAGCTTAAGTATTGTGGTATGAGAGGGACAGTGCACAAATGGTTTGATTCGTATTTAACTGGAAGAATGCAGAAGGTTGAAATTAACCTACAGATAGTCTGCAAAAATCAGCAGAGTCCTCTAAATGGGAGGTATCAAGAATGGTGTTCCACACGGTTCAGTATTGGGTCTGTTTTTGATCTTGATGTATGTTAATGACTTGCCACTCTGTGTTCATGAAGGTAGAAAGCTAGTTCTTTTTGCTGATGATACAAGTATAGTAATCACACCCAACAGACAAGAATCAGCAGAGGAAATTGTAAGTGATGTCTTTCAGAAAATTATTTAGTGGTTCTCAGTAAATGGATTCTCACTAAATTTTGAGAAAACACACTATATACAGTTGTTTACAGTAAACAGCATAACACCATTGTTAAATATACACTATGAACAGAAGTCTGTTGCTAAGGCAGAATATTCAAACTTTCTGGATGTGTGCATTGATGAGAAATTGAATTGGAAGAAACACATTGATTATCTGCTGAAACGATTAGGTTCAGCTACTTATGCTATTAGGGTTATTGCAAAATTTAGTGATAAACATATCAGTAAATTAGTGTACTATGCCTATTTTTATTCACTGCTTTCATATGGCATCATATTTTGGGTTAGTTCATCAGTTCATCATTAAGAGAAAAACTATTCATTGCACAAAACTGTGTAATCAGAATAATAGCTGGAGCCCACCCAATATCACCTTGCAGACATTTATTTAAGGAACTCGGGATATTCACAGGACCTTCACAATAAATATGTTCACTTAGAAAATTTGTTATTAATAACCCATCCCAGTTCAAAAATAACAGTGATGTGCATAGCTACAACACTATTCTGGGTTAAATCTGACTTTGGAACAGAAGTGGGTGAATTATGCTATGACAAAAATCTTTGGTCATTTGCCAAATAGCATTAGAAGCCTGACAGATAGCCAACCAACATTTAAAAACAAATTAAAAGAATTTCTGAATGACAAGTATTTCTACTCAATAAATGAATTTTTCGATATGAAGTAATAACTGAAAAAAAAATTGTTTTGTGTAAAAAAAACTTATGTTAAACTGATCTGTGATGACTAGTGACAGTGGTCTTAGACAGTGGTGGGATATCAACTTGACTGTCACTCACCATACGGTCTGACAACAAGGAGTAATGGTCTTGGATGCCATTTCATTTCATAGCAGGACCCCTTAGGTTCATCTATAACACCCTTACAGCACACCAGTACATTGATGATATTCTGTGTTATGTTTTATTGTACTTTATGGCAAGCCATCCTGGGCTTACATTTCAGCAAGCTAATCCCTGTCCATACATGGCAAGAGTTTCTTCTACTGCTTGTCTTACTGCTTACCAAACCCTACCTTGTCCAACAAGGTCTCTGGATATCTCAGCAATTGAGAATGTTTGGAGCATTATAGGGCAGGGCCCTCCATCCATCTCGGGATTTTGACTATTCAACTCTGCAGCTGAACAGTGTGTGGCACAACATCCATCAGGAGGAATTCAACAACTCCGTCAATGCCAAGCCGAATAATTGCTTGCATAAAGGCTACATATGGACCAACGTGTTATTGACTTGCTCAATTTGTGAAACTCTTTCTCTTGAATAAATCATCCAATTTTTCTGAAATGGTAGTCATTTTTTTCTGTACATGTACATCAAATCTATCAGTTTCTGTCCCATTCAGATGATTCCTTCGTGGTGTGTATATGTGTGTGTGTGTGTGTGTGTGTGTGTGTGTGTGTGTGTGTGTGTGTGGGGGGGGGGGGGGGGGGGATAGTTTCCTCCTCTTTAGTAACTCTTAGTACCTACTTTGTGGTTTTCTGCCTTAACTGAACTGGAAACTAAAAGATTCATTCATCAGAAAAATTATTTGCATTTTTTAGCATCACCAGACATTATTAAAATGAGTAAATTACATTCTTTTTGATGTTCTACACTTGAAAATGGTTTTCCTTATGAATGCTTTCATTCGCAGCAACTCTAACACATAGTAACACAAATGGAAAGATAGCATAACACTGATGGAAAAAAATGCTAACATTTAGAAAGAAATTTCGTAAGTTGTGAGTAATATATAGTCTCAGATCAGAAAAGCAAACTGTGCAAGGAAATGTTTTGCAATGACTGAAAAATAGGACTCAAAAGCCGCAAAGAAAACTAAACAAGTGAATGACTGTGGTACAACTTCAATTCCAACTTCTGGTATCATGAAAGGAGAAGCAGTTGTGATGAGAATCTGAAACAAGGAATAAAAAGTGCCAACAGTAATGTCTTAAATATGTCACTCTTTGCAAGACTGTTATTCTATTTAACCAAAGGGATGAAAAATATCATTTACTCATAATGATTACAATGTAACTGTTGGTGATGCTTTGTCAGTAAAAGCGAAAAATACCTGAGAAATGAACTTTCCAATTTTCAACCAGTTTAAAACAGAGAGGAACCAAAGTAATGAGAAGTTACCCTAAGTGAGTGTGGTACGAAATTTCTGTGCAGTGCCTCACAACTGGGGCATTTTGCTCAAAGTTTGTTTCCCGGTTACTTCATACTGATAACAGCTCTAGGCAGTCACAACATTCATATGAGAATTATTGAAGCATAATTGTTAAAATAGACTGCTATGTTAAATATTACAGAACTTGGAGTCGAGTCTGATTCAGTGGACAACACTAATTGTAATTTCATTTCATCTCAGAGACTAATGGAAAGACATAACACAGATTTTAAGATACATCACGCACGCACATCAACTTGTCTCCTGACATAGTTTCTCATCAGATTTTGCTTAACTAAACAAGTTGAAAGTCACATGAATAGGGCAAAACCAAAAGGACAAACAGACAAGGAGACTAGACACCTCACTCTTTACATCACCAAGGGATAATTTGGAAGAGTTGAACACTGGTAAGAAATGAATTTAAATGAAGTGACATTGATGAAATAAATTAAATTATGGAGATCAAACCTAAATTATTGCTTTCATAAGTATTTCCTTTTTGAAATCGCCCCTATCTAGTTAACAAACACTACTTAAGTGTCACTGAAGATCTATCAGAGTTGTTTCAGACACTTACTTTCATAACTCATGTTGTGGAGTATTGACCACCCATGGGAAGTGTACCCCACCTGGTACTGTTGTTACCACAGTCCCACTGCAAAGAAGCCTGCAGTCCCAGCAAGTGATGAATTATGCCATTATTCGAAAAATTTGTAGTCGAACGCAGATCGACACCTTTTGCCTTGACACTAACGAAATAGATAAGACAAGACTCAACAATTTCATCTTAACATGGAAGGTGAGAATAAATAAGTCATCAGTTTTATACCACCATCATCTTTGTAGCAGTCAGATTACCTTCACGTAATTCTAAATTCATGCTACCGAACTGGAAACACGCATTGCTTCCAATCTGCACATAAAACACATTGCACCCTGCAATTTCATTAGAAAATGCAGCTGATGAGGGGAAACCACCATAGGTTGCTCACTTCACACAGTCAAGGGTGAAAATAAAGGGACATTTATTTTGTTTTAGATGCCAACACAAAGTAATTTCCAAGAAAATTACGAAATTTTGATGCTACTTCATCAGTTTGCATGCACGACATTAAACCTAGTGAGGTGGTAGTGTAGTGACCAAGATTACAGTTTCAAATTTCTGTACTCCATGCTCATATCCAGTTGTATGCTTTTCTTCTTCTTCCTCCTCCCCTTCCTCCTTCTCCTTTCTTTCTTCCTTTTACTTTCTTACCGCCACTCCCTCTGCGGAAGTATGTGTCACTGAGAAATACATCATCATCACAAATTTTAGATAATAAACAGTAACTGAAAATGCAAAATGTAAAAATTCATAGCACCTCAAGGAAAATGTGAAGGCACATACGCCACAGTCACATTTTTAGTGTCAATATCATTAGCAAAAGCAACATCGTTAACACTGTTAAGTGCCTCTCAATCCTTTGAAAACTCCACTGCAAACCAGGTGTATCAAGTATTTTCACGAAAGCTGGAGCCTGTAATTGATTATGGATTTTAGCATGAATTTTATTAGTTACATCACTTCTACTTGCAATTTCCATTTGCAGTGCGATGAGAATAGGGCACTTTTGTAATGGATGTGACTGTATTGCTTCATCTGTCAGTAAAAGTATATATCATGACTTTTAATGAACTTGTTGATCTTCAGATTTCATCAATAACAAGGCCATTGTATAAGGACGGATAGCTTTTCCCACCCCATGAGTAAGTAATGTACGTAAGTGGCCCTATTTTTATGTAAGGTCCCAAAACTGATAATAGATTTCTTTGTTTCATTTGGCTGACAGCTATTTCTGTAACTTTCTCACTTCAAAACAATAACATTCTCTTACTAGAGATTTGATACGTTCTGTTTGATCCATACTAATAGCAAATTTGGGATGTATTTGGCGACATATTGTTGCCAAATTCTGTTTCCCCTTGAAAAAATCGCACCCGATGTTTACAGCTTTGTATTCATGACTTTCCAACAGCAGTGAGACTGTAGCAGCCATTGCCTATGCCACAATAATCATGTAGAAACCACCATGTCCATTGTTTCTAGCATCTGTAAAATGATCGAACACCCACAAATCGATAATTTTACATTTATGTCGAGTTGGTTCTCTACTTGCCACCTGGGTCCTCCATCACGATAGGTGTTTCATACTTGGGAACGTACACTGCCCAGTTTCTGGAAAACTGTCACCAACAGTTTTTGTTTTTTCTTCAAAAAGTCAGTGGCAAATTTGGTCCCTGAGTCCAACAAGAGATAAACCAGTTAATGGGATGGCGTCATAATATGTTTACAGTAGACACAAAATCTGAAAAGCTGTTTGACTATATCTTTGGCATAAATCAAAACAGCTAATTAAGACTTCAGTCTGTGTGTTAATGTATTACTTGAAGTTTGCACATGATATAGTGTGCTTCTGAAGTGAATGGGTGTTATCTTCACCCTAAATTTACACTGTATGTGGACCTTCCACTTATTGTACAGTATTTGGTATAGAGCATGCTAACAGTGAAGTGAGGCTTTGCATGTGGACTGACAAAATTACTTGTCACATGCCTTGCAACATGGTAAATGATGTTACTGTACATGTAAGTAATAGGCGATATCTTAAGCCAAAATCAAGACTTTGATATTTATTATGTTTTTAAGATCTTTAGACTGTTATACAAGTTACATATTTCACTCTTCTGTTGTTGATAATATTGCCTTAGTCTAAATTAGCTAATAGCACAGCAAATAAGGTAAATTTACAGCCTACAGTGGACAGTGTTTTATTTTTTAGCAACTATATATTCTACAGTCTTGAGATGACTGCAAATTAATGTTGAACTTGAGCAGTTCAGCTCATTATTCATCAGGAGTTATCTGAAGATGACAATAAATCATATTGCCAAAAATTCATACAGTACCTATATCTTAGCCCAACAGACCATTCAAAAAGAATTTGAATTAGAAATTCAGCATAATTGTCAGTGAGAGTATGGTGAATATTGAAAGTTTTCCCATTTTCTGCATAATATTGTGGGATAAATTCTAGTATCCAATTCCATCCGTCGGCTTTGACCATTGACATCATACATAAGACAGAGATGCTACATTAAGGTGATATCTGAAGGTATCAAGACTTACTTGAAAACAAAGAAATGTAGCACAGAAAAAATGATGATGATGATGATGTGTTATATACATATGTACAATAAAATACAATTACAGTTCACATGATTAATTACATAGCCATTAACAGGCTCAGTGATCAACAGGAGACACTGCTCACCATAACTAGCCGATGTTTGGTGAATCCGCCATACAGGTTACGGGCATTTGGGGTTGCTAGTACTGCTTGTGCTTGCAATTTTTGAGTGATTCTTTCATTGCATTATAAACTAAAACTATACACCACTGTATAATATCAGTAGACAGTAATTTCATTTCTTCTTTTAGGTAGAACTATTAGACATCTTGCACCAACCTAACATAGTCACTGTGACGTATAGCACAACAATTTGGTTTTGTGGAGCAGTCTCTCCAGTTTAGTAATGAGCTCACTATCCAAAGATTATATCCCAAACAAATTGAAGTAACTAAAAAGAAGGTAGCAACAGAAAAAAGGGAATAAACATGCGTGAAATAAATATCATCACAGTTTATGCAAGTAAGTGAAAGAACCACAGGTGACTTTTAAAGACCACTACAATATCACCAATAGTAAACTCGTAATATTGTGGAATAGTGGTAATTCTTAATAATAAATACTGAATCTAAGGGGACTACTGTACGAAAGAGGGGGTTCTGGGTGGGAACAAACTCAAATCTAACACAACAATGCCAAATGAAATAAATAGTAACAAACAGGAAACTTAGAAAAAACATAAACAGGAAACAAGGAGAGAGCAAAACAAAAAATTCATGAATAAATAACAAATTTTGGAATCGGTAACTAGGATTGAGCTATATTAGGTCAGTTGTTGTTACCATTTCCAAGGTTCAGTATTTTTAGCATTTTGGCAGTAGGCGTGTGCAATGTTTTCTTGCAAGTTTCCTATATTTATTGTTACTTTATGTACTATTTTTGTTGCTTTCTTTGAGGATTTTCATATGTGGTATCACACTACATCTACATCTAGACCTAAGCCACTGTACAGTGTATGGTGGAGGGTGCCCTGTACCACTGCTAGTCATTCCCTTTCCCATTCCACTGACAAATAGAGCAAGGGAAAAATGACTGTCTGTATGCCTCTGTATGAGCCTTATTTTCTCATTTCTTATCTTCATGGTCCTCGCGCAAAATGCATCTTGGTGGTGCTAAAATCATTCTGCAGTCAGCTTCAAATGCTGGTTCTCTAAATTTTTACAATGGTTTTACTCAAAAAGAAGCTGCCTTCCCATTTGAGTTCCTGAAGCTATCCATAATAGTTGATTGTTGTTTGAACCTACTGTAAACAAATATAGCAGCCCACACCTCAATTGTTTCAATGTCTTCCTTTAATATGATCTTGTGTGGTTCCCAAACACTTGATCTGTATTCAACAATAGTTAATACTAGCACCTATACGTGATCTCGTTTACAGATGAACCACAGTTCCCCAAAATTCTCCCAATAAACTGAAGTCAACCACTCATTTTCCATACCACAATATTCACAAGCATGATCCATTTCATATCGCTTTGCAACATTACACACAGATATTTAAATGAAATGACTGTGCCAAACAGGACACTACTAATGCTTTATTTGAACATTGTGGATTTGTTTTTCCTTTTTCCTTTCACCTGTATTAACTTAATTTTTTCTAAATGTAGAGCTACTCGCCATTAATCACACCAACTGTAAATTATGTATACGTCATATCCTCCTACAGTCAGGGAGAGACTACATCTTCCCTTACACCACAGTGTCATCAGCAAACAGCTGCAGATTGCTGCCTACCCGGTTCGCCAAATCATTTACGTGCGTAGAGAATAGTAGTAGTTGTATCATACTTCTCTGGGGCACTTCAGATGATTCCCTTGTCTCAGATGAACACTCATCAATGACAAGGACAGTGTACTGGGTTTTGTTTCTTAAGAGGTATTTGAGCCACTCGAATGTCTGGAAACCTGTCCTGTAAGCTTGTTCCTTTATTAACAGTCTGCAGTGGGGTCTGCTTCAAATGATTTTCAGATATCTAGAAATATGGAATGTGCATCTAGTCCTTCATCCATAATTTTCAGTATGTCATGTGAGATAAGGGCAAGCTGAGTTTTGCATGTGCGACTGATTCATGGACAGTAGCTTTTTGGTCTCAAGGAAATTTATTACTATTCAAACTGAAATTATATTCAAGAATTCTGCAGCAAACCAATGTTGAGGATATTCATCTGTAACTTTGCAGATCCATTCTGTTACTCTTCTTACATACAGGATCCATCTGTGCTTTCTCCCAGTCACTCGGGATTTTGTATTTTGTGCAGACTGATAGGTATGCAACAAATTCAAGTTCAGTAAAGGCCCAGTGCTGTAGAGTACTATTTGTAAAACTGAATTGGGATGTCATCTGGAACTGACAACTTCCTTGTTTTCAACTCTTTCAGTTATGTCTCTAGCCCATGGATGCTTTGTGCTATGTCATCCGTATGGGACTCTGTGTGATGGTCAAACGATGATACGTTTGAACGATTTGCCTGTGTGAACCGTTTATTAAGCACAAAATTTAAAACTTCAGTTTTCCTTCTGCATCAGACTGGTCAACAAGTGACTGGAAGGAAGTGTTCGACCTGCCTATTGATTTTACATAGGGCCAGAATTTTCTTGGGTTCTTGGCCAGGTCTATTGCTGAGGTATGACAATGGTAGCTGTAGTACACTTTGCACATAAATCTTTTTACAGGTGCGCAAATCTCTACTAACCTTTTCCTGTTGTCATTGCACATTCTCTTTTGAACCAAGAGTGTGACAGCCTTTGCTTTCTCAGCATTTTCTGAATTTAATTGTTAAATCATGGTGGGTCTTTTCCATCTTGAACCGATTTACTAAGCACATACTTCTCCATATATGATTTACAGTCTGTTCCAGCTTTGATCATAATTCATCTGTGTCCATCATACTGGAACTAAATGGTGTCAGTTAATTGTCTAAATGAAATGCTGACAAGTGCTCATCTCTAATTGTTGATTCCACTTTATGTTGTTATATGTCACTTTAACTAGGTTGGATTACTGATCAGTTAAAGGTTTAATGTATGGTATCACTCTCTGTACTACTGCAGAAAAGTAATAAATAACAAACCTTGGAATTCACAATTAGAATTGACCTATATATGTCAATTGTAGTCACTGATTCATAGGTTTGTTATTGTTCAGTTTAGTATAGAGAACACCACCAAGATATAGAAATGCTGACAGAAAAAACTGCAGACAAATATTGCAAATATAATATATCTTAGAATCAGCAAGTAGAATCCACATATATATCTCAAATCTACATGTTGATCGCAAGATTCTTTATTTTTCACGATAGTTCAGGCAGTAGGTCCACAAATGAGAATCCTAAGAAAAAATTGGTGCACACAGCACCTACAAAAATGTGAGAAGTAACAAACCTTGCAATCAGTAACTAGAATTGACTTATATAGATCAATTCTAATGGTTGATTCTGAGGCTTGTTGTTTTTTGCATTTTTCAGTAGGTCTGGGTAAGTTCTTTCTTTTTGGGTTTTAAAGTTTGGTATCACTATTTGTAGTTAACCTATGTAGGTAAATTCTAACTGTCAGTTCCACGTTCAGTGTCCCCTGCCCCTCCCCTCACATTTGATTTTTTATTGGGTGTTAATCAGTATGTCATTAAGGATTTAACTTTTTCATATTGCTCTCTGTGCTACTGCAAAAACATGATTAATAAGAAATGCTGGAATTAACAACTACACTTGACCTACATAGCCTGAGTACAGAGACCAGAATAATGATGATGATGATGATGATGATGATGATGATGATAAAAAAATACACACTTAAAGAAAAACATGAATTGTGGAATGGAGAACTAGAATTGATCTATACAGCTGTCCTCTTAGGTTCTTGCCTAACCTCACACACTGAAATCGTGTCACATTGGGAAAAAATAGCCAAATATTTGTGAGAACCACATTTATTAAAAATGATTGCTGATCATTTCACTTGCATCAATGTAGTTTGTGCTCTCAGGTTCATGGCTAACATACACTCCAGCAACTGTGCCACATTTGGAAATAAATGGCCAAATATTTATGAGAACCAAGATGATAAATACTATTGCTACTTGATTCACTCACAGTAATTTAAGCTGTGCTCTTAGGTTCCTGCCTAACCACAACTTTGAAAATCACACCATATTTGGAATAAACAGCGTAGTTTACATCAGTTGCTAAGACAAATGCAGGAATATTTGATAACAGGCCACTTACATCCATCGCATTTTAAACTCGTGCCGTCAAACAGGACATTGCTGATCAAAGCTGACAGGTGGAATCGGACACTATAATTGACCCATATTGTGTATATAGCTTAAAAAACTGGGGATAGTAATATTTTAACAAAATATTTGAGAGAAAATACCACAGACAGTCATTCATGGCTTAAAAAGCTGCTGCAAGTTTAAAAGTAATTGCTATTGTAACTTTCTTTAAATGATTTCTCTGTTGGTTTCTTTAATTTGTGACAGATGTATGCACACAGAGTTGCTGTAGTTATGAACACAATTTACATTTTGTAGATGCGCCGACACTATGAAATTACAACACTTGGAGTGACAGTGTGGCATATACAAGAGTATGAGCACTCAGAGTTGCCCCAGTCATCACTTGGTCAATTTCACATGGGTGACAGTTATGTCATTAGATGGCAGTATTCCATTACAGTAACAGGTATGTATCAGATAATGAAGCAATTGTGCTGAAACTATTTATGTTCTTTACCTTTGATACTGTGTTCGTTGTCCCATTTTTGCCAATACGTTCTTTATTTTATATTCCTCCATCATCCTTCTACTTCCTTCTTCTTTCCAGAACAGAATTAATTTGTACTTCATGACATGTGAATTATATTGATATTAACATAAAAAAATACCTAAGGCTTCCTCTGTTACTGCTCCCCCACCTACTCCCTATCATCACGCCTTATTTGTTGTATCTTTCTTTTATATCTAGAACCATACTCTCCAATCTAGTGTGAAATGCAGGACAGAGGGTACTTCCCATTGTACCACACATTAAGTTTGCCTTACGTTCCATTCACTTGTGGTAGATGCAGGATGCAGGTAGCTGTACCATTACACTGTAAAATATAGTTTGAAAATTGAACCATTGATGGATACATGGTGGTCTATTGAAATGCAAAGTGTAATGAGATTGTTCCATGTAATGAAAATATATTCAGCTGCAATTTGTCACCAACTTGTAAAAGCTTATGGGGTGAATGTAATACCATGAAAACAAGTATGGTTTTTGTGCCAGAAATTTGATAAAGGCAGAACAGATGTGTAAAATGAGCAAAGATCAGGACTGACAAGCACATCCACCTCAGCTGGCAAGAGACTGATTAAAGCCAGATTGTTGCATTTGTAAGAGGCAGATTTCACATGAACTTAAAATCTCCTTTTGATGAGTAGTGTGTATAATACAGAACACAGTGGAGTAGCAGAAAACATGTTCTCACTGGGCTTTGTGACAGCTCTCAGACAAGAATAAAATCAAGGGACTGTGTTTTCTGTCCAGCACATAATTTGATATCAGGTAGAGGGTGCTTCATTTTCTGCACTGTATTGTCACAAGGAATGAAAATGTGTGTGCGTCAACATTTTGGAGATCTAATAAGTTCAAACCCAGAGAAATTGCAAAGAAATTTGTGGCCAGTCTTTAGGGACACACACATGGTACAGCTGGTTGATTTCCTCAGCAAAGTAGAGACAGTAGGTGTTGCCAATTATTGTGATGTACTGGAATGGCTGCAGAAGACAGCTCAGAAACAATGACTGGGATGCTTTCGAAAGGTGTCAAGTTGTTGGCTGACAATACCCAACCACATATGGCCTGCATTACCTGTGATTTGGTCTAACGTTTCCTATGAACTATATCTTCTCGTTCACATTTCATTCAGCCCATATCTTGCACCAAGTGATCTGTATCTCTTCAGAATGTTAAGGAACCACCTGGCCAGTTGCCACCTTAGAACCAATGATGACTTTCAGGAGGCTGTTGTTAAAAGACACCTAGTGCTGGACTTTTAATATTGGTTTCAATACACTGTTTAACTATGGAACAAATATTGGACGACTGTGCTGACCTTGTGCCTAAGAAATATATGTACTTACTGTAGTAGCCTATTGTGTCTGTCTGATTTTTTGTGGATAAGCTCTTTCTCACAGAGGACATGTTACTTACTTTTTGAAGCACCCTCGTATTTACCATTTGTTGAGGCAATAATTAAACAGTAAAGTTTAAAATGGCAGTAATCTGGTTTGTAATTGACTCCAAGGAGTAAATATCAATGTTGTTTCTATTTTGTATATGTTTTCTGCGAGATACCATTTTACTAATGGTAATTATGTTCACAATTGAATATATCTGTTCTTAAGCATAAGCTCAAACCAGTATCCTTATGTGTTATTTCATAGGAAGAGAGCTCAGTGGCCAGCCCTCTCGTCACTCAGTTGCTGGCAGAGATAGGTGTGCTTATTTCTGTTGGCAAGGGCAAGATGCATCACTGAATGAACAGGGTGCTGCTGCTCTTCTAACTGTGGAGCTAGATCATGAACATGGTCCACAAGTTCGTGTGGTACAAGGCTATGAACCACCTGCATTCCTGGCACTTTTCCAAGGCAGCATGGTCACTCACATTGGAAGAAGAGGAGATATGGATTTTCAAGGTATCAAAACATGAGCAGGTTTGCTGTAACTGATGTTTAATACTGTTTTAAAAAAATGACTGTGTGCTGTAATATAGCAAGTAGTGATATGTCTATTTCCTTTTTAACTTGTGTGCTGTTCTGTTGTGTGTTACTTTTGTAAGCAGCTCTCAATTATGGCACGGCAAATTCTTCATTATTTGGATCTGGGTAGGCAGTTTATCTTTGAAGCAAACTTAATTTTGAGTCTTTCCTTTTAGGCACAGTTAATTATTAATTTTTCTCCCATTGTATATTTATTGTAACAGGAAATAAGTAGAATGTTTTTATTGGATTAAATTGAATCAGTACCTTTCCTTTCTGTACATACGTATTATTATAGATACTAAGAGATATTTACCATTATAGAAAGTACTGTATATCTCCGAATCCAAGATGAGGTTTTTTCCTGAAATTTTATCCCCAGAAGTAGGGGATCATCTTTCTTTCACTGCATGTGATGTGTAAGGTTTCTTTCCTTTTTTTACCAAATAGAACCTCAAGCTTCCATGAAGCTGTAACTCAGTCTCAACTGTGCCTACCACTTTAACCTAGAACATATGCATGCCCTCTGAGGGTGGTTGTACAATAGCAGGAAGTGTTTGTTGCCTCAATTTTTTTTCATATTAACAGAATCTTATGTTGGTTCTTGGTAGAACAACGTTATAATGAATGAAAAGCACCAGTTTGCTTTTGTTCTACAATATTACTTTTATTGTTAATCAGTTTTCGGCTTACAAGGCCATCTTCAGACATTTACTGAGTATTATCACCAAAGAAGTTAAATGTTAGCAGACAACATTGGAAGAGAAGTAACACATCTAGACTGAAGTAGAAACATACAGTAAGTATGTAGCTCAGTCAGTAGAGCACTTGCCCGCAAAAGGCAAAGGTCCCGACTTCGAGTCTCGGTCTGGCACACAGTTTTAATCTGCCAGGAAGTTTCAGTAAGTAACATTTTTGCAATGAAATAGTAAAAACTGAACAGTTCATAAATAACAATGGAGTTGACAGGAAAACCTTTAGCACAAAATAGGAATAGCATACCTGCATAACAGTTTCTGTTAATAAAAAAAACTAGTAAAATAAGATAAAATTAGTACTAGACAAGGTTGCGAATATAGGGTTTCCTACTATGTCAGGAACATGACAGCCCAGTGTGTTTTTAATAGCAAAGACAAGATCCAGTTATTAGCCAACAGTGGGGTATACAAAATCACCTGTTCTGATTGTGCCAAATTTACATTGGTCAGTCAGGCAGAGACATATCAACTAGGCTGGCTGGACATGAACGCAGCTGGAGGTTGCAGAATTCAGACTCTGCATTTGCTGAGCGTGTACTGAGTGAGGGTCACAACTACCAGCCAGTGCCCCATGTACTTCACTTAGCAAACAAAGGCCGTAAACTCAACCTGCTGGAAGCCCTGGAAATTAACAAACATCTTGCTCACAGTCCAGATCTCATCCTAAATGACCAGACACAACTCAACACTTCCCCACTCCTAAACTTCATGTAATCATCTTTGTTGTTCATTACTTCCCACACTCTCTCCTCCTACGTATTCCCATTTTCGTGTATTTATTAAGTTGTTTTATTTGTTGCAGTTGTCTTTGTATGCCACATAGGCTGTAGTTTCAATAGTTAAGGGTTTCCTTTTAACTTGTACTTGTATTACTGTGCATGTTTAACTCCCCTTGTAGTTGTCTCATCAAATACTGTTCATATTTTACTTTGCTCATTTATTTAATGAAAACTGGTACACAGCCACTGCTTTGATTATAATGTTAATGTTAAAATGCAGTACCACCACACTCTCAAACTGTAGGTTTCCTCAAACACCTCCATTTTCCTGCATTTATTAATTTCTGTTTATCTTGTTGATATTGCTTAAGTTCCTTGTGTTTTCTGTATTTACATTGACAACCGTCTCTTCTTTTTTAATTGGTTGTGTATCACTCTCCATGTTTCATATCTCCTGATGCAGCCTTGTCTAGTACTAATTTTATCTTATTTTATTAGTTTTGTTTATTAATAGAAACTGTTATGTAGGCATGCTATTCCTATTTTGTGCTATAGGTTTTCCTGTCAACTCTATTGTTATTTATGTACTGTTCAGTTTTTACTATTTCATTGCAAAGGTGTTACTGTATGTTTCTACTTCAGTCTAGATGTGTTACTTCTCTTCCAATGTTGTCTGCTAACATTTAACTTCTTTGGTAATAATACTCAGTAAATGTCTGAAGATGGCCTTGTAAGCCGAAAACCAGTTAGCAATAAAAGTAATATTGTAGAACAAAAGCAAACTGGTGCTTCTCAATTTTTTTTATCAGTTGTCATTCGAATTCAGAGATCCCACTTCTAAGCTGTGTAGAAAGTGAGTAATGGATGTAGTGTGGAACAACATGGTTCCACATTAGGTTTTTTTTTACAGGATGCAGGTGTTACTGTGATGCAAATTTGAAAATAATGATTATTTGACATGCAGAAGCAACAAACAATTCTGCAGGTTCCAAGAGATGTGGAGCTGCAGAAGCCAGTGTTTTGGGGTGATGAAAGGACAAAGGATATCAAAAAAATACAAAGTCTACTAGGAAAACATCCAGTGGCCTGCAGAGTGGATGTTTCAAAAATATTGAAATGGAAGTAGTTGGATTTGTACATGACGAATGTAAAGAATAAATAGCAGTTTCCCACGATGTCATATGAAATAACGCATGTGAATCAGCATGGGAACATGGTGTCCAATTTAAAGCAAGCTCTGGATGGCGTACAAGGACGATGTGATGAAATGGACTTAATGCTGTGACATTCCTTGCTCAGTGTTTTCCAGCATTGTCTATGGAGAAATTGGTAGAGTATCAGTGACACATTGTAAAACTGAGACAGGAACATACTTCCCTCTTCGGGAAAATCAGAAACTCTGACAAGACTCCTGTTTACTTCGACACTCCATCCAGCACAACAGTTGAAGAGAAAGGTGTGGAAAGTGTATTTATTCACACTGCAGGCAATGAGAAATTTCAAATCATCACAATGTTGTGTGTACCTGCTGATGGAACAGAATGTGACCCTACATCTTCCTCAGTCATAAAACTATGCCAAAGCTGCCACCGGGTGTTATATTTCATTGCAACAGAAAAAGATGAATAACCTATGACTTGATTATAGTTTGGCTCCGCACAATCTGAAGCAGGAAGCCAGGTGCTCTTGTAAAGAATCATGGGAGGTCGATCCTTGATGCTTTCAAGGGGCATCTGACACCAGAAGTGAATGCAGAAATCTTGAAATTAAACACAGATTTTGTTGTCATTCCAGGAGATGTGTCTTTGCAACAACTAGTGTTAGATGTGGTGGTGAACAAGTCATTTAAAGCCCATGCAGCAGCTGTACAGCAATTGGTTACTTTAAGGTGGACAAGGTTACTTTAAGGTGGACAAACCCTAACCTCTACAAGGAAACTGATGAAGACTTCAGTATGTCTAATTGCAGAATGGATCCAGACTGCTTGGACACAGACATCCGGAGCATCAGTTGTGAACAGCTTTAAGAAGTGCTGTGTAAAAAATGAATTAGAAAAGAAAGAATATGATCTACTATGAGAAGCAATGCAAGATAACCATGACAGTGGCAGTGACACTGCAGATTCTGTTGGCCATTCCAGTGAGGAGGACTATGTGTATCTGTATCTGACCAAGGGAGGTCTTTATCTGATTTTATTTTCTGTTTACTGGTACTTTTAATGTCTCCTTCATTTACTAATTATAAGGTAACTATTTGCAAGTTTTCAAAATAAACCTGATATGTGTATACATGGTTTTCTATAATCCCTGTTAAAACTTTTTTTTTTGTTGGGGGGGGGGGGGGGGGGGACTGTGTGTTGTCAACTTGTATTTGGAACTGTCTTGAATTTGGAGATATACAGTAAGTGGTACAATTTACATTTACCCCCCCCCCCCCCCCCCCCTCTGAATGGGATTTTTCACAGTGATGCAGTGCTCTGCTTCATGTACTTTAGTTTCTCACTTACAGATTTCATAGGGTGTTTGTTATTGTGATGATAACTTTTAATTGTAAAAGATTTAAACAAGAAGCAACCATCAATCAGCTATGAATGCAAAAAAACTGAGTAAATGACTATAAAACTTGGAACCTTTGCCTTTCGCAGGCAAGTAGAGCACTAGCCCACAAAAGGCAAAGGTCCCGAGTTCGAGTCTTGGTCCGGCACACAGTTTTAATCTGCCAGGAAGTTTCATATCAGCGCATACTCAACTCAACTGCAGAGTGAAAATCTCATTCTAAATGAAAATATATTTGGCAGTACCTAATTATTTGAAAATAAAATTGCTTGCTACTTTCAGTTACAGTGTGTGACTGGCACAATTATGGTACTTACATTTGTGCTTACCTCTTTAGGCCCTTGGCGCCTATTTGTATGTCGAGGAGAACTTGCACAGGAGGCAGTGCTAGTGGAAGTGACTTGCAGTATTCGTCAGTTGAGAAATCGTGGCTGCTTTGTTTTGCTGAACACCTCTACTGGTGCCATACATGTTTGGTATGGCAAGAAATCCCCAACTCATGCTAGAAAGGTATGTGTGTCTCTCTTTACACTGCTGACAAACATACAGAATTAAATTCATGTAGATATATTTACTCTGCTGTTTTAAGCAGCGGCAGTGCCAAGACAGTGAGCAGCAATTACTATTTTTTACTAAATGGTCATTCAGTGTCAACAGCTTCTTATTAATGTATCTGTAAAAACTGTCAGTTTCTTGATTGCCTCCTCTCTCTCCCAAGAATGAAACAGCAGTATGTAAATTTCATTTCAGTTTCATCTGTTGATCAGATTACTCTGTTTCTCATTTTATGTTGCTCTTGTGTAATGAATTTAAGTAAACCTCCTGTGTTAGCAGACAGATCTTTAGTCTAGTACTGCAGTCAGTCACAGATGTGATGGACTGGTGATGTAGTATACTAAGTGTACAGCTATTTGTTTTCATGTCCCGAAATAATGTGCTAGTTTGTCTCTGCCATTCAAAAGTGACAATATTAACAATAAAAAAAATTCCAAGCTTATTACACTTGAATTTTATTATCTTTATAACAGCTGCTGCTGTTTTAAGTATTTTGTGATGATATTACAGGGAAGTACAAAAAGTGTATTTCAGCAAGTGCAGTTTATTCCAAACCCACATGTTTTGTGAGTGCTTTGTTAGAAATATGAGTTCCTGCTGTACCTGTCTTTCTTCCACTCACTTAGTGGTCTTGTTGATTTGTTGCTGTGTTTCCTTCCTTTTATTATCTTCCAAACTGTTTCCTTCCTTTCTTTTTCTTGTTGAACCCAAAGAACCAATTCATTTTTAGTCTTTTTGTAAATTACTGTAGTAGCTACATCTTTGTCTGCTTTGTAGGTAGCAAAATCAGCAGCTGAAAGGATTCAGGACAGAAGACCACCAGAAATTGGTTTCAAAGCCAGTGCAAACTTAGTTATTTATGAACAACAAGAGGGTGCTGAGAACAAGGAATTCTTCAAAGGTGTGTGTCTCACAGTACTGCTTGCTATTGAAGATTTTCAAAAGTATGGTAGCTGTTATACCTACTGAAATAACTAGCTTGTGACAAATATGACTTTCTTTGCAAAGCAGAAACAGAAGAAAGAGAGTAACATGCTGTAAGAACACACAGTTCACTTTACCAGAACAGACAAACATGTACAAGTCCAGTGCCAGTGACCTCATATTGTCTGGTTTAGTTGTCAACGTGAAAATATTTTAATAGCAGCACGTTAAGTGTTAATAGAATTTACAGTGGTACTGTTAATTTTGTCAGTCACTATTTTCATGAAACTAAAATATCATCGTTTGAAAATATGTGAGTCACCTTTCCAGCTTTTTACGAAAAATTATGGAAGAAAAGCATCTTTCGTAAAATTCCTTTTAGTACATAATTCATAATTTTTCAGAAAACATTTTTCCTCTTCTGAAGTTTTTATCTCAGAAATGTAATTTTTTAAGAATTTGGCCACATCTTGTGGTGATGAAAATCACTGTTCATAAATCTTGTGTTTGGCATAGAGAACAAAAGGTAGTCCTTTGGCAGCAGATCGAATGAATAAGGGGAATGAGACATTAATTTGATGTTTTTTCTCTATCAGATAATCTCTTTGAATTGTCATGAAGGAGAATGATGCAATGTTTTTGATTGTTTTCCTGATTTTATAAATAGTTTGACACAAACAAATAGTTTCTCGCCAGTCATATGTAACTGTTCTTTGGTTAGGTCCAATGCAATCGAGAAAACCAACAATCATTTTCTGCAAATTGGTTACGAACCACTTTTACTGGCTTTGGTTGATCTTTGAATACCCAAAGGGCTGACTCCTGCTTAATTTCCAGCTCATGCAAATGTATCAAAGTTTATCTCTTTGTCTCTTACGGATGTTGCACTTCCTCTGTCATTTTTTGAGTATTTCGTTATACAAATTGTCACAAGTCTTTTATTGAACTTTGGTCAAGTTGTGTGTAATCCATTAGCAATAGACTTTTTTAAAAGCTAAATGTTCATACAAAATTAAATATACTCCAGGTTCAGTAAACTTAAAATACTTATATACTTAAATATACTCACAGTTAGTTGCATTTTGATGTTCATCACTCACATCAGGCAGAGCTCTGGGTTGTGCAACCACTCTGGTAGCGAGGCTTGCATCAGTGCAACTTGGTGTCGTGCATAATCATGGAATCAAGATGTGTGGATAAATACTGAGTCACTCATGGACACCCTACGACTGTCTCAGGGTGGCCCAGAGACAACAACACCAAGAAGAATCAGTTCTTAGCTTTGGACAAGATCAATGTGGTCTTTCTTTTTCCTTGCTAAATCTTTATCTGTATTTGTATAGTTATTGATCCACTCAGTAATTCAATGTACAGAAGTGTGCATCATGACATGGGACAAGTGAAACAAATGATATGAGACATATACAGACATAGTGCTGTTTCTTATAGTGGACATCTCACTGAAGATGTATTATATATGCATTAATAATAATGCCAGAGTGTACTGAATGGAAAAGTGCATATTACATGCATGTCAGTGTGCCAGCATTTAGCTTGTCCCCCACTGAGTGGATCATAAAACAAACTTTGCTTAGCCTGGAAGTAATCATGTCAATGTGGCTTTTCTATGTGAACGTATCAGTCATGTCAATCCCTAAGAATTTTGTTTCATTGAAAAATTCTACATTGCTGCCAATTTGTGTCACTGTTGGAACCTGGGGATTTCTGTTCTGAATGGTGTGGAAGGTTAGGAATTCTGTCTTTTTTGCATTTAGGAGCAGTTTATTTGATGCAAGCCATGAGTCTAGTTGGGTTTTATTTCTATTAACTGCTGACTAAAGAGATTCATCTGTATTTGATATAAGGATATTAGTATCATCAGCTAAGAGAAATGCTTTGCTAGTGGGTATGATGGAAGGGAGATCATTTATATAAAGTAGGAATAACAGAGCCCTGTGGCACACCTTGTTTTGTGACTTGTGTAGTTGAATGCACCCCATTGAGGTTCCTGACTGATTAACTTTATTTATGTGCATGTACTGTGCTTGGTCTTCGACATAGCTGCTGAGCCTGCCATATCCCCTAAGAATCTAACTTTGGCCCATAGCTGGCATTTTTTGCCAACAAGCTGTAGAGTAGCATCAAGAAATTAATATGTTGCATCAACAGTGGTTTTATTTTCTTGGATCAAAAGAAGGAATGTTATTTTTTCTAAGAAATGATTTTAGTCTGGAAACCATTGCACATTCAGATATTTTGCTGAATGCAGACAGCACTGCCACTGGATGGTAGTTGCTAGGATCTTCTTTAGGTTTCTTTTTATGTGTGGGTATGACTTTTGGTATTTTAAGTTTTCTTGGGAATACTGAATCTGAAAATGAAGCATCTATTACATGAGACAGTGGCTTACTAGTAAGTTTGCTGCAACGGTGGAGAAGGAAGCAAGTGATCATGTCTTTTCATGCTGATGATTTTTCTTCTTTATTTATAATTTATTTATAATCTCTTCTATCTTTGTTTCTGGTGTTGGTGATAAAAACGTTGTGTATTGAAGACTGGTTGAGGGGGGTGGTCCGTCTGAATGTTTATTAAACTACTGTGCAAAAAGTGAATTATATTGATCATGAACTTTGAGATTATTGCCTACAGTGTTTTCCTGTTATATATAGGGAAACATTCCACGTAGGAAATATATTCTAACCTCTTAGTTCATCCCTATGAAATCCCCAAACCACCTTCCCTACCCTCTGGCTCCTACCCTTGTAACCGCCCCCGGTGTAAAACCTGTCCCATGCACCCTCCCACCACCACCTATTCCAGTCCTGTAACCCGGAAGGTGTACACGATCAAAGGCAGAGCCACGTGTGAAAGCACCCACGTGATCTACCAACTGACCTGCCTACACTGTGACGCATTCTATGTGGGAATGACAAGCAACAAACTGTCCATTCGCATGAATGGACACAGGCAGACAGTGTTTGTTGGTAATGAGGATCACCCTGTGGCTAAACATGCCTTGGTGCACGGCCAGCACATCTTGGCACAGTGTTACACCGTCCGGGTTATATGGATTCTTCCCACTAACACCAACCTATCCGAACTCCGGAGATGGGAACTTGCTCTTCAATATATCCTCTCTTCCCGTTATCCACCAGGCCTCAATCTCCGCTAATTTCAAGTTGCCGCCACTCGTACCTCACCTGTCATTCAACATCATCTTTGCCTCTGCACTTCTGCCTCGACTGACATCTCTGCCCAAACTCTTTGTCTTTAAATATGTCTGCTTGTGTCTGTATATGTGTGGATGGATATGTGTGTGTGTGTGTGTGTGTGTGTGTGTGTGTGTGTGTGTGTGTATACCCGTCCTTTTTTCCCCCTAAGGTAAGTCTTTCCGCTCCCGGGATTGGAATGACTCCTTAATCTCTCCCTTAAAACCCACATCCTAAGATGATGTGACTTACCAAATGAAAGTGCTGGCAGGTCGACAGACACACAAACAAACACAAACCTACACACAAAATTCAAGCTTTCGCAACAAACTGTTGCCTCATCAGGAAAGAGGGAAGGAGAGGGAAAGACGAAAGGATGTGGGTTTTAAGGGAGAGGGTAAGGAGTCATTCCAATCCTGGGAGCGGAAAGACTTACCTTAGGGGGAAAAAAGGACAGGTATACACTCGCACATGCACCCATATCCAACCGCACATACACAGACACAAGCAGACATTTGTAAAGGCAAAGAGTTTTGGCAGAGATGTCAGTCGAGGCAGAAGTACAGAGGCAAAGATGTTGTTGAATGACAGGTGAGGTATGAGCGGCAGCAACTCGAAATTAGCGGAGGTTGCGGCCTGGTGGATAACAAGAAGAGAGGATATACTGAAGGGCAAGTTCCCATCTCTGGAGTTCTGACAGGTTGGTGTTAGTGGGAAGTATCCAAATAACCCAGACGGTGTAACACTGTGCCAAGATGTGCTGGCCGTGCACCAAGGCATGTTTAGCCACAGGGTGATCCTCATTACCAACAAACACTGTCTGCCTGTGTCCATTCATGCGAATGGATAGTTTGTTGCTGGTTATTCCTACATAGAAAGCTTCACAGTGTAGGCAGGTCAGTTGGTAAATCACGTGGGTGCTTTCACACGTGGCTCTGCCTTTGATTGTGTACACCTTCCGGGTTACAGGACTGGAGTAGGTGGTGGTGGGAGGGTGCATGGGACAGGTTTTACACCGGGGGCGGTTACAAGGGTAGGAGCCAGAGGGTAGGGAAGGTGGTTTGGGGATTTCATAGGGATGAACTAAGAGATTACGAAGGTTAGGTGGACAGCGGAATGACACTTTTCCTGGAGTTGGGAGGATTTCATGAAGGATGGATCTCATTTCAGGGCAGGATTTGAGGAAGTCATATCCCTGCTGGAGAGCCACATTCAGAGTCTGATCCAGTCCTGGAAAGTATCCTGTCACAAGTGGGGCACTTTTGTGGTTCTTCTGTGGGAGGTTCTGGGCTTGAGGGGGTGAGAAAGTGGCTCTGGTTATTTGCTTCTGTACCAGGTCGGGAAGGTAGTTGCGGCATGCGAAAGCTGTTGTCAGGTTGTTGGTGTAATGGTTCAGGGATTCCGGACTGGAGCAGACTCGTTTGCCACGAAGACCTAGGCTGTAGGGAAGGGACCGTTTGATGTGGAATGGGTGGCAGCTGTCATAATGGAGGTATGTTGGTGGGTTTGATGTGGACGGACGTGTGAAGCTGGCCATTGGACAGATGGAGGTCAACTTCAAGGAAAGTGGCATGGGATTTGGAGTAGGACCAGGATGAATCTGATGGAACTAAAGGAGTTGAAGTTGGAGAGGAAATTCTGGAGTTCTTCTTCACTGTGAGTCCAGATCATGAAGATGTCATCAATAAATCTGTACCAAACTTTGGTTTGGCAGGCCTGGGTAACCAAGAAGGCTTCCTCTAAGCGACCCATGAATAGGTTGGCGTTTGTCTGGCCTTCAAAAGTGAAGAAGTTGTGGGTCAGTATGTAGCTGGCTAAGGTAATGAGGAAAGAGGTTTTAGGTGGGGTGGCAGGTGATCGGCGTGAAAAGAAGTGCTCCATCGCAGCGAGGCCCTGAACGTGTGGAATATTTGTGTATAAGGAAGTGGCATCAATGGTTACAAGGATGGTTTCCAGGGGTAACTGATTGGGTAAGGATTCCAGGTGTTCGATAAAGTGGTTGGTGTCTTTGATGAAGGATGGGAGACTGCATGTAATGGGTTGAAGGTGTTGATCTGCGTAGGCAGAGATACGTTCTGTGGGGGCTTGGTAACCAGCTACAATGGGGCGGCCGGGATGACTGGGTTTGTGAATTTTAGGAAGAAGGTAGAAGGTATTGACCACAATTTTTCCATTTGTTGTTTGTTTTGAAATATAACAGTTTGGGCACTACCAAAATGTTACTTTTCGACATACTTTCCTATTTAGTTCTTACTTATATTGGCACACACCCTGAAGACATGTGTCAAAAATGCAGTTTTTTTTTCTTGTTAGGTGATCGTTCTGGCAATATATCTGCCACTGTGTCTGCTTCATCCAAGACCTTGAGAAGAATCAATTACAATATGTTGGATGCCTTGTGCTCGCCTAACTCTACAAATTTGAAGAGAATACATGTTTTCCTCTAGTGTTTCCTTATAAACTACAAATGCATTAATGATGCTCATTCAAATAAATTAAAGAATAATTTTTTGAATTATTTGAATTGTTTTCTGTTGAAAGTAGAGTAAGCAATAACTTGGGTCCATTTCTACTTTGAGAATGTTGTAATCAATATTAATATATGGTTTTGTTTTAGTCATTCGGCCTCCTTACAAATGCACAGTTACCTCCATTGCAGTGTGGCATGTTGAGAGGATCAGAATGCCCCTTGTGTCCTTCTATTCTGGATGGAGCAGAATTTCTCTTTTTTGCAGATATCATTTTACTCTTTCTTGAATTCTCCATTTTACAACTATACTTTGAGGAAGGTCCTTTCTGTTAGTCATGCAAGTGCCTACTGCCTTTACCTTGCACACCCATAAGTAATCATATACAATAGGTGATGTTAATAGTGATCCATGTAAATTGTATACATCTGCCAAAAGAGTTCTCCAGTACAAGCGTTACAACGTCTGGCTCCCATGCCCCTTTCACTGTTTACTCCTGTATCCCAATGACATACCCAGTCAAAGTATCATACCAGGTGAACAAGTATGAAATGTGGATCTTTTTGTCTTAAAAACATGTTAAATTCAAAAGAATGACAAACAGTGCTTTATTCTAAGTATGCTCTATTGTTTGATATACATTTTTCTCATCTTTTGGGCAATTTGTAAACACCTCACCTGTAAAAATTTGTCCCTTTTACTGTGAACCATTCTTTGAGCCATTTTTTCATATCTTCGTACGAAACAAAATGCTGCTCGGCGAGTGCATGACCCAACGATGCAAACAAGTTCTAATCAGAAGGAGCCAAGTCTTATGAGTAAGCCACATGGGGTAGAACTTCCCAGTTGAGTGCTTACAGTGTGCCACAAACCGGTTTTGAATTATTTGAAGAAAAATTACTTTGTGTTGCCTCTTTTGGTAGTGTGGCCATTTTTCAAGCAGTGAACGGTTCAAATTGTTCAGTTGTTATTAGTAGCATTTAGTCTTAACCATTTCCCCTGGTTCTAACAGTGCATAATAGTCCATGCCCCTGCGGTTCTACCAGACATAGAGCATCATCTTTCTGCCAAAGTGATTTGGTCTTGCGGTCGATGTGGATGGTGTGCCTGGGTCTATTCATGAATTCTCAAAATAAATCCATTTCTGATCTCCTGTAACTATATGATGCAAAATGGACTTCATTTTTTGCCGAGCGAGCAATCTTACATGTGTTTTTGTGCTTAGCAATCTTACATGTGTTTTTGTGCTTTTCCATTGGCCTGTCATTCAACTCGTGTGGCACCCATCTACCAGTCTCCGGAATCTTTTCCCTCTCTTGTAGCCAATTGGAAACATCTTTTTGACTGAGGCTCAATTGCTCGGCGCGTTGTTTTTGTGTTTGCAAGTCATCTTTGTTCAGCAATACTTCCATCTCCACATCTTCGTATATTTTTGGCAGTTTTCCATGTTTTTGATTGCAACATTAAAGTCACCATATCTGAAATGTCAGAACCATCATTCACAGGTATTTTGTGATGGGGCACGTTCACCATAAGCTTCTCAAAGTAATCGGTGTGATTCAGCAACAGTTTTCTTCAAATGAAAACAAAAAATTAATGCTGTCTGCAAATGCTCTTTGTTTGGTATAAATTGTGACGTATTGACCACAACACTCTGCACACACTTTTCCAATTTATCCCTTGTGCGCATCTGACACCTGTTGGTGAAACAACAAAATGGTGGAGTGTCGAATCTTTGTAACACAAACTGCATTGCTGCGACATCTGTGTGTCTGAAATCCACATTTCATAGTTGTACACCTGGTAAACAACAAACAATTTTATTCCCATGTATCTAGCTAGCATGCTTTTCATCTCACACGTCTTCAACAGTGGTCAAATGTTCATGTGGGACAATTAAGGTGATCAAAAAAGGACAAATTTTGGAAAAAGGGTCCTGTTTAGTTTGGTTACAAGGAATGTATTTGTCGTTGTGTTTGAGGTGCAAGTTCAACAAAACCTATCACAAATCATAATCGCTGCAGGAAAGATGTTAAGCAATAGTGGTGCTTTAAACCAATAGTCACTGTCTTTTTGCTTCTGACAAGCCACACGAATTATTACTGTGGGAAAAGAGGGCATATCCTCAATTTTTGTCCTAGTCCACTTTTCTCAAACACTGTTTTCTTTCATCTTGTAATTGTCTTCTTTGTTTTGCTATTATTGACACAGGATTACCATTACTTTCACTTTTTATTGTTTTTATTATTTTCCCTGGCATGAAAAATAGAAAAACAATTTGTGAGTGTAGAAATATAGTAAAGAGATGCTGACACACTGCCAGTTTCCCGAAAAGGGAAACATGGATGTGGAGGAGCAGGATTATCAACTGCACATAACAGTGCTGAAATTGATGGCTCAAAATATTCTGCATCATTATTTTCATGACCTACAATCAGATTACGGTATACTGTACTACTAGAATAGCTTTACAGACATTCTTTTAGCTGTCACATTCTTGCTAACACTACATATTACTTCTTTTCTTTAATATTTACCTCAGCATTTGACTGAATAAAAATCTGGATCAGTTCCAGAATTATCTCTTCTTCTTTCTGAACCAGAATCACTGAGTGCACCTTCCAGGCCACTGAAACATTGTTATCAGTGACTTTCACCATCTCAAAGCTGTGACTGTGCGTGATCAGTGGGTCAGCAAATACTCAAATACCTGTAGCTTTTGAAAACAACATGGGACACAATGCATAGTCAAAAGAAAAGAAAAAGGGTGCTGTTGAGACTTACACACAGTTCACATTCTGGTAACTACATAGCAGCAAAATGCAGACATCATGCCTTGTAAATTTAAGACAATTCCCAATAGAGGACACAAAACTGAGTGTCAGCTGTGAATTGTTACCCATAGCATAAGGTAGACGACAGTGATGTCCATCTTCTTAACCGCTGCTACCTGAATCCTACTTAGGTGCCATCCACAGTGTGTTAAACAGTAGTTGTGGCTTACTGTATATTGCCGGTTATTAACTGGAGAACCATACATTCACTGCTGTCAGTAGAAAGTCTCCTACAGAATATTAATGAACAGTAGCAGGCCATGCAACTTACACAAGAATATGTGAAAAGGAAATGACAAATTTAATTTTCCTCAACCCCTTTTCTTTTTTCTTTTCACCTCTGTCCTAGCTTTTTATGTCCCTAGTTTGCTGTGATATTCTGTTCAATGTTCTGTATACGTAAACTTCACAAAAGAGGGGGAATGTTATAATTGTCTTGAGATAAAGAATGTTTAATGTTTACTAACAGTTTGTCACTGTAGTAGCCTGTCAGTTATCAGATAACCAATTTGGGTCTATTCAACTATCTCCAGATCTGCAGTCATTACAAAGTGACCCATTATAGTGGAACAGTAGAAGTATTCACTGTCCAAAAATGAATAACAACAGTAATTACTGACTGAGTGTGCTAACTGACAGACAAAAAAGCATAGAACAAGTAGTTCTTTTTGTGACCATCAAAATCAAAATAATAAGAAAAACTGTTTTGAAAATGGTTCAAATAAAGTAGCAGATCCCAATGTGAAAAGTCATGAAAGGTTCTGTTGTAACAGATCACTTTTTGTGATGACCACAGATCTGATGATGGTTGAATAGACCAAATTTGGTTATTTTGTAATTTATGTACAACCTTAACAGCAAGTATAGCATTATTAATTTAACGGCAATAGAAAATCGAGGATGGGATGTAACAGTATTATGAGAAGGAAAGTTGCTGCTCACCATATAGCGGAGAAGCTGAGTCACAGATAGGCACAATGAAAAGACTCTCACAATTACAGCTTTTGGCCATTAAGGCCTTCGTCAATAATAAACCACACTGGTTTCAGTTGCCTGAGACTGCAGTCATGTGTGTGAGTTGTGTTTGCAATAGTATTTGTGTGTGTGTGTGTGTGTGTGTGTGTGTGTGTGTGTGTGTGATGAAGGCATTAATGGCCGAAAGCTATAATTGTGAGAGTCTCTTTGTTGTGCTTATCTGCGACTCAGCATCTTTGCTATATGGTGAGTAGCATCTGTCCTTCTAATAATATTGTTAATTTAACAACAATGGTATTTCATGATTTTGGAGATAGCCCTATTAAACAAAAATGTGGAGAAGAACAAAATTTCTTCTTTTCATTAGATCTCTTTAAAATCAAATATTTGAAAACGCTCTTTTGCAAAGAGTCTAAAAGATTTGTTCTTTAAGCAATTTGTTATAACTGTAACAGCTACAAAACTTCTGTTGCGATGTCTGTTTCCATCTTCCAAAGGATAAAATTATGTCAACAGCTTCTCGTAGTCAGTAACATGTTTTAGACTTGACACTTCCATCCATTGAAAAGTCAACCCTCTTTCAGTTTAGAGGTGTGTATCTACCTACTCAGAGCTTTTTGTGGTTTTTTCTAATAACTTAAGGTGTTGTTCCTTTGAAGAGGCCGTAACCCCTTTCTTAGCCACACTGCACAAATTAGGCTTTTGTTGTGGAATACATGTTTTGTTTGCTGCTACTGTCTCCACCTTTCCCTATTTCTTTTTCTTTTCTGCTTGCGCTGCTTGGTTTGTCAACCTCCTTAAACATTCTTCACTTTTTACAGAGTGCATTAACTGCAATTATATTTTTGCTTACAGGTGGTTTTCTACATATCTTTTCTCCAGTTGTTTCTTTCCTCTGGATAGCTGTTGCTTTTTTTCCCCCCTCTCACAGTATATTACTCCCCAACTGGACCATCAAACAGTGTTCATAATTTTTATTGTTGCGTATTGTGTAGTTATTGCAAAACTTCTACCAGATGTCTTAAAAAATATGAGGCCCCAGAATTAACGCTCTGAGTTAAATCAGGGAAGTTAGTCCACAATGCAGAGTTTCTTGCAGAAAAATTCAATGAAATTTTGAATTATGGGTCACACTGGAAACATTTGAAGTATGATATGGTCAGAACCATTTTCATTATCTCTGATCCTCCAACCATTTATGGAGTGGAACTCAATATCAGAGAACTGAAAAATACAAAGCATGTTGTGAAGACCTAATATATGGAGACATCTCAAAAACCACAGGAAAATGTGCAGTCGGAAATCTCTACCAACGTCTGGTCAAAATGTTCCTCACAGAGAAATACCAGAACACTGGAGCACAGAATAATGGATTATTTATTTAAATTTACAACAAGATCAAAAACGTTCTGGAACCAAAACTTGTGGAATACCAAGATGGATTTCATCCATACATAAGCCATCTATACCAAATTCTCTGGCCCGAAACTAAAAATGGAACATTAAAAGCACATAAACAGCTCTTTGTTTAATTCATATATTTCAACAAAACCTAGTAGTGTCAATAGACCCACACTTTTATAAGTCCTCAGATCATACAATCTTCATACCAGAAAAATAAAAAATAATGAAACAAATTCCAAGCTAAACTGCAGGGAAGAAATTTCAAAAGCTTTCACAATAAAAAGTGGTCATAGACAAGGTGATGGATTATCCCCACTGCTTTTTAGTATAGGCTTGAATTACATCACAAAGATTTGGCATAAAGAAAACCCATCTCAATCAAAATTGGAGCAAAAGCCTTGGTAAGAACATATTGCCTGAGGTTTGCAGATGATCTAGCTCTTTTAGCTCTAGACATGGAAGAAGTTTGGGCTAGATCACCAGTCACCAAAAACTGACCTAAAAATAGGCTTAGAAGTATCCTTAGTGACAACTGAGATCATGCACATGAAACCCCTTTGTATATTCAGGGTTTATACGACCCGGGGCAACCAGGAGATCCGGAAAAAACCGGGAATTTTTTCATCCGGGAGAAAACCTGGAAAAACCCGAGAATTTTTTAGAATTCCGTGAATTTTTCATTGTTTTAGTTTTCAGTTAAATTTTTGTAACTTTGACTGGTAAGAACCAATACTCTAACAAAGAATATTGCTGTATCTCTCTACTGCAGAATAATACTGCAGCAATAAGAAACGAACGAGAGAAAAAAAAAAAATAAATAAAATTTAAGTTGCAAAGGAAATTCACTATATACAACAACAAAACACAGTGCTGTTACAAGCATCTGCCGACGGCAAAATGTGTCATAGCCTTTAGGAAGACTATGCAATGTTTCATAACAACAAATTGCCTCCGATGGGTGTTAGGTCACAACTTTACATTAGATTCGTTTGAGCGGTTGCGAGTGAGCTTATCCGCATGTGCAGTTGAGTCTCGTATGAATAGTACCTTCTCCTGCTTCTGGCAACAGAAGTGTGGCAGTTATTTGTATAAGCAATAGCAGCAAGCAGCCAGATGCTATCCGGAAAAATTTTACTGGTGCGCCTAAGCTGCCAGATTCACATATGTGCAACAGGCCCGGAACTAGGCGGCGGGGGCAGACTCGGTTATCTGCCCCGGGCAATAGTTTCAGGGGGAGGGGGGAGGGGGGGGGGGCAAATTCATATTATTGAGGAAAAAGACCTTGTTTCACAAAGCCCCTAGCACGCACCGCACATTGGTCTATCGATTTCTCATATGATTTTGAACGCATCCCTGTTGGTTTTTGAACATTCTTGAACAAATTCTAAGTCGATATCTGAAAGAATCGTAAGTTGATTTTTGAATGCATGCATAGTGTACGTGATGTCTCTGCCAGGGGAATCCCTGTCACATCTAGAAATAAACTGAATGCCAGTCACTGTTTATGTGGTTGACTGGGTTTGCAAATGATCAGCATTGTTATAACTACTAGCGAATTCCATAGATTCAGACTACCAAAGTGGAAAAAAACGACTAACAGGAATAATAGGCAACAAAGATTGCATATTGTCTCCTCCGTGTGTCCAAAAAAAAATGAAATTTTGACAGAAAATTTTTGGCCAGACTGCTACACTACACTGCAAAGGGCCAGTTATACAGTCCCCGGCTAGCAGCCGCTAAAGTTCTATTCTGGGAGTAGTGTGGAAAACGCCTTGTTCGAACACATAATAACGCCCAACCGGTTAACTAAACTGGTGACGAAATTAACCAGATAATAAGTTTTGACACTGGGAGGAATAGTTACAGAATTAGTGATAAGATTGTTTGTTAGAACGAGGAAGGAGAAGAAACGGGGACTCTCACAAATTACGGGAGAATATGTCGATTCAAAGTTTATTTAAAAATTTAGTACTACTACTTTACTGTCTCATGCTTCAGAAGCTAGAGAGTATGAATGAAATGTGAAATTATTTCGTAACTTAAAACGTTTTGCTTGTAGTAGGCGTAATGGGCCTTTGATATTGGTACTTCTTGAATTATATTCTGTTGTGTTATAAAAATGACCATTTGTGCCAAAACAGTCTCATTTATGTGAAGTGTGTAACAACTACTGCAATATTGGGCAGGCCTATTTTGTTTTATATAGCAGTGGCAAAATACATGTAATCAGATCGAGAAACCACACCAGTCTTGGTTACAATTTGTATTAACAGCTTTTCTAGTATTAGACAACGACATTTCGTTTTTTCATGTAGCAAAACGTTGACGAACTTTGATGAGGCAGTAGATTCTTTCCCAGAAAGGAAAGTACGCCATGTAAAGCTGTGTCAAGATTAGGGAGAAAAGAAGCTAGGACATAACGATTGAAGAAACATGTACTGTCTTGCTTGTCTCTTGTCTTTATTCATTTTGTGTATCCTATATTTAATTTTATGTCACACAAATCAGCAAGTTATTAGCTAATAGGCAGTAAAGACTGCAAATTTTCTGAAGAGTTCTTGTTCTGCCGGTTGCAAATAATCCCAACCAATATTAATTTCGAGATTTTTTTAAAGAGGAGCAGGGTGTCAATAAATAGGAGCAGGATGTCAAACTGGCCAACTGGGAGCAGGAGAGGCACCACAGGATATTTTAATTTCCACTGGCGTGAATATAGTTTGATGGCACCCATTCCATTACAAAATATTACATGTTTGAATTCCACAGAGCGAAATACAAGAGACATGCCATGGAAGAATGCTGTGTGTAGAGGCGTTGCACTGCACTTTGCCACACTTAAGACCAAATAACATGTCTTATGTTCCCTCAAATATATATGTTTTATGTATCAGACTATTCAGAAAGATGTGTGCTACAAAATGAAGATATTTTTGAAAAGTCGATTTTTAAATTTTTGGTGTCCTACCTCAAGTGCTCAAGGGAGGGGGGAGCGCCACTATCTTAATATCGCCCCGGTTTGGAAATATCCTAGATCCGGACCTGATTTACAGAGCAGTCCGAGTTGTAGTGGGAGGTGGTAGTCTCCACGTGATGTGTGTTTACATTAAGTGATTTTGCTGTTAAATCTTTGTTTATTGCTCTCACTTCAAATGAAAGCAAAACGGATTTTTGTGACCGGGAGCTATCAAGTGAATTAAAATACATTCACAAAATTACGGAAGGCTAAAATACGTAATTAGTTTCAGATTTTATTTTGTTTCCACCTTTTTGACTGTCAAGCATTAATCACCTTGCAGAACAATGAAGTTATCTTTGTCGGTTTGTTAAAGAAATTTGACTTTTACTAATCTTTTCTGCTGAGGCAGTCAATTTATTTGAAACGAAGTTTTTAATTCCACACTATTGGCTAGATTCAACTGTTTGCTGCATTTCAAGTTCATGTTTTCATCTTCTAGCATGTATGGCATTATGCCTTAATAAATAACCAGACATGTTGTTGTTGTTGTGGTCTTCAGTCCTGAGACTGGTTTGATGCAGCTCTCCATGCTACTCTATCCTGTGCAAGCTTCTTCATCTCCCAATACCTATTGCAGCCTACATCCTTCTGAATCTGCTTTGTGTATTCATCTCTTGGTCTCCCTCTACGATTTTTACCCTCCACGCTGCCCTCCAGCACTAAATTGGTGATCCCTTGATGCCTCGGAGCATGTCCTACCAACCGATCCCTTCTTCTAGTCAAGTTGTGCCACAAACTCCTCTTCTCCCCAATTCTATTCAATACTTCCTCATTAGTTATGTGATCTACCCATCTAGTCTTCAACATTCTTCTGTAGCACCACATTTCGAAATCTTCTATTCTCTTCTTGTCCAAACTATTTATCGTCCATGTTTCACTTCCATACATGGTCTTACTCCATACAAATATTTTCAGAAATGACTTCCTGGCACTTAAATCTATACTCGATGTTAACAAATTTCTCTTCTTCAGAAACGCTTTCCTTGCCATTGCCAGTCTACATTTTATATCCTCTCTACTTCGACCATCATCAGCTATTTTGCTCCCCAATAGCAAAACTCCTTTACTGCTTCAAGTGTCTTATTTCCTAATCCAATTCCCTCAGCATCACCCGACTTAATTCGGCTACATTCCATCATCCTCGTTTTGCTTTTGTTGATGTTCATCTTATAACCTCCTTTCAAGACACTGTCCATTCCATTCAACTGCTATTGCAACTCCTTTGCTGTCTCTGACAGAATTACAGTGTCATCGGCGAACCTCAAAGTTTTTATTTCTTCTCCATGGATTTTAATGCCTACTCCGAACTTTTCTTTTGTTTCCTTTACTGCTTGCTCAATATACAGATTGAATAATGTCGTGGATATGCTACAGCCCTGTCTCACTCCCTTCCCAACCACTGCTTCCCTTTCATGCCCCTCGACTCTTATAACTGCCATCTGGTTTCTGTACAAATTGTAAATAGCCTTTCGCTCCCTGTACTTTACCTTCAGAATTTGAAAGAGGGGGGGGGGGGGGGGGGGGGGGGAGTAGACACTACAGGTACTCCAAGAAAATTTACATCTTTTATGGCATAATGTAAGATCCTTTAATGTTTTACACGTATGAACGTTCAGGCTTCCAGCGTCATTGTAGCTGCACAAGCGCTGCGACACCTGTTATTTGGCGTGCTCTGGCAACTGCTGAAACAATTCTATTTCTAACAGGTCACAGGAAAATATTGCGAATGGTTGTTTGGAAAGCGTTACTTTCAAAGTAAATTTCCTTTCAAAGTAAATTTCCTTTCACATAAGATGAACTCTGAGCACGCGGATGTCCGATGAATTTCTTAAATCACAGAGCATTTGACTCTCATTCAAAAGTCAGGTCTTTGAGGGTGACCATTTAGAAAATTTTCGAGCCAGAAGATCAGACATTTGTGTCGTTGTTAAAAAATTTACTGGCACATTTTTGTGATGTACCTTTAAAGTGTAACACATGCAAAAATGAACATTATGTGTTAAAGCTTAGCTTCTCTTGCAGCTTATTAATCTTAGTGACCAAAATTAAGAGTAAAAGCTTTTCTTTCATTGTAGTAACACTATGTATACATGTATATTAATTTAAACCATTAACTTTTTCTATTTGTGTATTCGCACTACTTTACAGTGATGTTGCTATTGGCTGACTACATCACGTGTCCTATGATCTAATATCTGCAGTCATCAGCTGCCGAGATCGCTTGACATGAGCTACAACTGGCTTACAAAAGTGCATCGCAATCTCGATTTCAATCCTTCGGAAAGCAACATGCGGTGTTTGGTGGAATCCGAATTTATACTTTCGTAATATGAAAATATACAGTGTACATGTTGTTGCACATCAGACATCTTTCTAGAACGTGTTTATTCCCCTGAGTTTCGTTTTCCAAAGTGCCGGGAAATTTTACGCCAGTGTATAAAACCACAACCATTTAAAGGATTGATAAGTTTTACAGTTTCAAGGAAAAGTATACTGTTACTTAACACAGAAAAAATGTGTTTTCATCCGGGAGAAAGTGTATTTTTAACTGGGAAATGCGGGAGAAATCTGGGAATTTTTTTTCGCCGTCCACGTATACACCCTGATATTAGTCTTCATAAGTAATCAAAAAATTAACATAGTTGTACAGTTTAAATATTTTGGAGAACTGTGAAGAATAACTAACATGAAAAGATGGATAAATGGGACTAACAAAATGAAAAAAAAGCTCAATTTCTAAGCAGTCCAGTGTGTAATAACAGATGCTTGTAAAAAGACACTAAGATCCAACACACACTATCAGAAACATTCTAGAACCAAAACTTGTGCTTGCAAAACCCTGTTCCAAATTAAAAATGAGGAAACAACTGATCATCTCCTCAAAACTGAAAGAAGAATAATCAAAACCTGTACAAATTATTATAATAATAAAAAAAGCCAGGTTGAAGTAGTCTTGAGAATTAATATTTCTTTCATGTCTTGAGGTTGCAAGAAATCAGGATTTTACAACTTGGGATGAGAAATCTTAGAAAAAAGATAGGAGGACATTATGTCCAAGAAATTTGGCAAGGTTTTAAACCAGGTAACAGATGCAGAGGAAAAAGATAAAATCAGTACTCTTCTTAGGAATCACAGATTTGCAGCAGAATCCACACACAAAAGGGCTATAGGAATTTCAGACAGATTGAGAAAATTATGTTCAGAAAGAATATAATGTTGTTGGTGGATTGCTAGAACCAAACAGCGCAACCTGAAAAGCAAAATTGAACAAGCAGTGTCACAAGTGCTGCAATGTGGCCAATAAATTTAACAACAACAATAATAACAACAATTTTCTGTTCCCATCTTATAAAATATGTGATGTAAAAATTTTTTGTGTGCATTTCGAACAGGTCTGGGTGGCAGCAGTCGTCAGTTGTATACATCAGTTCAGGCAAATGGCACACCTCGACTTTTCCATTTGAGCAGTATTTCTGGCTTCTTCTCTGCTACTGAGATACTGAGTCCATATAGACATCCAGACTTTCCTGTGGCCTTTCCATTCCTGCAAGATGATTTGTACAGTGCCGGTCAACCAGGTAAGATCATGATTAAGTTCTGTATGTGTTGTTTGATGAATGACACCGACTGAAATGTTGCAGTAGTCATTGCTATACATTTATATTGCATATGTTTCCATTTATTTTATGTTAATTCTGAAGATTATTGAAAATTATACGTGATTTACTGGGCGTGAAGGTTAGATCCTGTTTTATTGCGTTCTTTCCCTCACAGATATCAAAATTGAACTTTGAGCTCATTCACTGCTGTTTTCTCCATTGAAACCATTACAAGCATTTATATGGACCACTTTAGTGCTCTTCTCTTCCCCACATAATTTACAAATGTTGTCTTATTAGGTATTAATCATTTGAAATTAAATGAACTTAAATGAATAACACAAGTAAGTAGAGCAGGTAACAACACAAGAAGTTTAGAAAACATGGGTTTTTTGCCACAAGAAGGTGAAGGAGAAATAGAGGGAGAGAGTATTACTAGCTTAGTATAGCATAGTATTTCATGATGTTCTCTGGTAAAAAGCATTCACTATCTGAAAATGAATTATAAAAGTAATAATAATTATTGACTGTGTGCTGACAAAAAAAGGCACAAGAAGAGGAACTTAAAATTTTCAGAACCAAATGTTCCTTCCCAAAGAATGAGTGGTTCAGATAGATGTCAAAGATTCTCTGAAGCAGTATAATAAGCTGCTGAAAATAAAGGCAATGAAAAAGCCTTGCACCTTTCTGGATCTTGTTGTGTAATCTGCATCTAGAACTAAAAATTCCACAATGTTATTCTTAGCACATTAATAGTCCTTGCCAGCTCCATTTTATGCCTGTTTTTATTGCCTGCTGTAAGACTGACTTTTACCTTCTTTTGTGAACAAGTATTTGAGAGTTTCTGTGGAAAAGACATGTTAGTTTGCTTCTGAATGTACAGTTATCTAACAAACACAAACACGTATTGGGTTTGGAAATGAATGAAGTTTACAATCGGACAAATGTAAGAAATTCTAAAAAACAGATCTAGAATGTAGATGTAGCATTGGGAACAAAACTTTGAGTTATATGAATAAAACTGCCAAAGTTAATGGGGAAAAACAAGATGTGTGACAGCATAGGAATATTTCGCAAATAACTCCCTTAAATTGTGACAAAAACAAACAAGTAGAGTCTCAAATAATGAAGTTTAATGTTATACACTGAAATAAATTCGAAAAAGTGTCATAAGGGGAGTAGCAAACCAGTGTATTGCTCTTTGAAATTCTTCTACAACTGTTATGAAAACCGGTTGATGCTAAATGTTTGGTTTTCAGTTTCAAGTTACTGTAGATCTACATCATGACATCTTTGAATGAAAGAAAGCTTAGTGTATCCCTGTTTCATCATTATCACATTTACCTGTTGATGATATAAGGTTTTTTCCCAAATTTGTCATTCGAAAAATGCAGGGTCATCTTACATTTGCAGATTAAACTGTTGCTGCTCAGCTTAACATTTTTACATTGTGTAATATATTAAATAGTGGTTGGCTGACATTTACAGGTGAAGCTTTGGAAATTGAAGCCACATGCAGATTTGCTTTGAAGAACTCGGAGGGATTGGAAAGTGAACAGGGAAGCTGGGGGCAATTTCTTCATGCAGTCAACCATGGGAATGTGTACCACATACCTTTGCTTTTGATGAGCATCTACCCATGTTTAAACTGCAGTTTGTATGAATCCATTCATAGTCAAAATTGAATTAACTTTTAAGACTGGGCAAGTACTCAATGGTAGTATACATTTCTGTAGGAGATGGTAAAAGTCTAGACAGGGCAAGCAGTGTACGTGTTTCATGCACCAGTGTTGTCAACACTCACTGTGAGACATTATGTGAAGTGGTGTCAAGTGCTGTTTCAATGCAGCCAGTGAGAGAGTAGGAGGCAGATGACATGTTGGGAAACAAGAGGATGATATATAAATGCAAAATCCTCTGTGTATTCAGAAAAAGCAGCTGTGTTCTCAGGTCCCACCATGAACATAACCTTGGAAATCATGATATATTTGGAAGAAATGGCCAAGATTGTAAATTTCTTTCTTGCTTGTATCACCTGTTGCAATTTCAAGTGTGATATTAGGATGGTGATGGTGGTGGTTGTGGTGAAACAGACAATGGTGGTGTAACAGACAACTGGGTTGGATATTAATCAAGAAAGGAATGAAAGAAAACCATTTCTTTTTGTTTATTTTATCACTCCTTGTATTATCAAAATGTTGACAATCATTAAATAGCATAAGTTTAGAACAGGTATAATGTTAAATTTTTTATGTATATATTTTGTCAATAAAACATTTTGCAATTTTAATTAGTCAGAATGTGGTAAAAATCAATTTTTCTCATGGAGCCAGTAAGAAAAGGGTGGGGGATGTCATATTGGGGTATTCTTATACTGGAGTAAATGTGGTATTTCACAGAACCTCCCCTACAGCAACTTACGTAATTTATAAAATCATCATTTCTCAAAGGGCAGCTGGAGATCAAAGTTTTGCAGGGGGAGGAGGTGCTACAAATGTTTGTCTCTGTTTAAACATTTTGTACACTATTTTCTGTGACTAAAGTGTCTTGTTTTTTACAGCACTGTTCCTGCTTGATAGTGGGAGTGAGCTTTGGTTGTGGCAGGGTTGGTGGCCAGACACAACAGAAGATCCTAGTACACAAACAGGATCTGGTGCTGTGCGATGGCAGGCAGAGCGACGTGCTGCAATGCAGACCGCACTTGACTATGCTCATCACATGGGCAGGAGAAAAGCTTCTGCGTGGCTTGTGTGGGCTGGCCTTGAACCACTTGAATTTACTAATCTGTTTCCTGTGTGGACTGATAGGGATGATATAGCAGAACTTAACATAAGGGTCAGTATGAAATATGCACCAGTGCCTCTACTGACTTTAAGTTGTCAGTATCTAAATATTGTTACAGCAGTATAGTACTAACATCGTAGAATCGGTGAGCTTGCTTCTTAATAAAGTTTGAGAAATGTAGTGTAATTAGTTGAAAATGATCCTGTGGGAGTTCTGTCACCACATGATGGTAGGAAATATTTAAAATACGTAGATGTATGTAGTTCATGTTTGATGAATGTTTACTGCAGTATATAATACAGGGGATTCCATTTCATTAGAAAATTTCTAATAAAGTACAATTTTTTTCATTCTCCCATGATATAAATCTGTCACTTGGTAGGACCCTTTGACTTCCACTTCAGTGGTTTGCAAAGTTTAGTTAAATATATAACGAATATTTGAAAATATTTTGGCTAGTGTAGCATTTTTTAAGAAACTACATAAAAGGAAAGTATGTTTCTCTGAGAACAAAATGATGATATTTGAAACTGATTGATTCAGTTTCATTGTATTTCTTTCTAGTTTGACGGACCTGCCATCTCTTTTAGGCAATACTCGGACCAATGTGGTTAAAGTTTTAAAGTTCTGTGCCATGTCACATGTTTTTACAAAGATTTTAGGGAGAGGATTTTAACTTGTTTACTGTGTGACAAGCTCGCCCATATTTTATGTAAGTGGCCAGCCATTGTCACTTTCCTGTGGCATTCTTGTTGCTAAGTTTTCCCTTTCCTTCGGTTTTACTTTCTTATGTAGTCTTTTCCTTCTTTTCCTGCTTTCTTTGAGTGTGTTTTTCAGTTTTATTAGGTCCGTCCACATTCGTTCCTTTTAATGTGTGTCAGGGCGCTGATGACCTTGATGTTGAGCGCCCATAAGCCCCAACACACACACACACACACACACACACACACACACACACACACACTCTCTCTCTCTTTCTAGTTTGAGTGTTAAATACAGATTTTCTTTTCAGATTAAGAGGAGAATAGCATCAAAAGCAAATATATTTCAGCTCAGTGATAAATTAAGGATAGTAGGTACCTCTATTATTCAAAAGATGATTGCATTGCATTGATGGTGCTACATTTCTGCATATTTTTGGAGCATTTTGGAACTGGGAGAAAAACTCGCCACAGGTTCAGTTTGTGTCTAACAAATGGGAAACAGGAGGTTGTCCTAAAACATTATCAAACAGGGAAAAGGGTGTTATTCAAGCATTTAGGAATCCAAATCTGCCATTCCTGTACATGTACTCCCTATAGCATACTAAACAGACAAATGATTTACATTTAGATAACACTTCTTTATCCAATGCACAAAAATGTGTGCACTTTTCTGTAGGTTCTTTTCTCAGCAAGTTTCTGGCAGAACTGAGAAATGTGAGTGTTTAAACCTAAAGTTTTCAGTGTAAGTCAAAGGCTTCCTTGTTGTGCATGTGTCTTCCATTGTGTACAGGAGTTACTTGTTGTCATTTAAAGACATTTGGTGTTACTTATCTGCATATATCATTACCATGATCTCCTCATATATATAATGTTATGTATTTTTTAAAAATATTTTACTAGCCTTCTGTGCATTACGTAGTGACTCATTCCAGGACAGACTAGTGTTGTCTTACATTGCCCCATAGAACATGTGAAAAAATTAAACTAAAGATAATAGACATTTGAAATACATCTCTTTTGTAAAAATCAAGCAATGGAAACTCCAGATAGGAATACCAGTAACATAGGAAAAGACAGATTGTTACTTCCTGTAAAGAAGACACATTAAGTTGAGACAGGCACAATTAAAAGACAAACAAAGCTTTTGGACATGGCCTCAGCAGCAAAAGAGAAACACACACCATTTATACACACAAGCAAGCACACATGACAGCCAACTCCAGTATCTCGGGCTGGAACGTTGGTATTCTGGCTCAAGATGCTGGAGTTGGAGGTAATGTGTTTTAGTGCTTTTGGAATTTCAGAGTAAATTCTAGAACCGCTTGGCCTTCCACTGTTTTGAACACCCGATATTTTAGAGGTGAGTGGGAGAAACAAATATGCCCTACTGTGCATAGCCTCTTTGAATGTGCAGGTCAAAAAATAGTTATGAGAAAAAGATGGACCCGGCGGCTGAACAGCGGTGGACAAGTACTTGCTATACGCTCCACAGAGTTTTCGTGTACGGGTAGAGAAGAACAAGAAAAGTTTATGTAGTATTCTATGCTCTTTTGTGTCTGTGTGGATTGTAAAAAGACTTATGAACAATTGAATATAGATTTCTATATACATTCACATATTGGACTCACTTGAGACTAGAGACTTTTAACTTATTATATGTCTTGGTTGTGAACAAAGCAAGACACATGTATGGTGTTCATAAATTATTTGGTTATCAAACCAATGATATCTGAATATGTGTCAATGAGTCTAATATTTAAGGACTAAGTTAGCTTGTTGAAGTTGTTGTCTGTGGAAGTTGAGAATATAAAGTGATTGAACTGAAGTGTATTCTAAGAGTACCCAAATTATTTCAAGGATAGAGAAGTAGTTTAATAAACTCCTTTAACCAGCTGTAGTTTTTGGAGAAGAAGCTTTTGGGAGATCAGCATAGCTGATTACACAGAGAAGAGGATCAGCTACACACAACTTGCAAGTTAACTGACTTGAGAGATGTGTGAGCCTTGCAACCCAATACCACACTGTCTCATGTTGTCCAAAAAATGCTAGTGTGTGCAGGTGGTGTGCTTGCTTATGTGTGTGAATGGTGTGTGTTTGTCTTCTGCTGATGAAGGCTGTGGCCAAAAGCTTTATGTACGTGTCTTTTAATTATGCCTGTTGGCAACCTAATGTGTCTTCCCTATTTCCCTTCAAATCTTTTATTATTTGGTAATTATTGCAGCAATTTTTTAGGGTAAGAAATAGACCATCAAAAGATGTGTTCCAATATTCTGTGCCCTTTTGTTGGGCATGTTGTTAGAGTTTTCTGTTGTCTCTGTTCACTCCACATAATAATCTCACAATTGCTAAATTGTAATGAAAATTTCTGTTCTATGTGTGATGGTACTGATGAATTCCAATCAAGTGTTGCTTTATTTCAGATGATACCTGCAATTTATAATATCCAAAAGCTTTACAAAATGAGAATTTTTGAAAAGTTTCACAATTTGTAACAAAGATATGGGGAATATCCTTCAAATATATTGCTGCACAGTTGTTTGAATTATCTCCTTTTCTGCTGCAGGATGGAAGAAAACCTGGAGAAGTACTTAAAGTGGAAGATGAGCTAGCAAGACTGACATGCTCAACCTATCCCCCTGCTCAGCTGCTGCAGAGGCCACTACCTGATGGTGTGGATCCCACCTGCCTCGAAATCTATCTCGACCCTAATCATTTCCAGGTGGAGTATAATAACTATGAATATTGTTAAGTAGCTTTGTTGTTGTTCCCTTGTGGTGCAATTATGTCAATATTACTGTATAATAATATCTAGGTACTATCAAGAAACAGGTTGTTAAAAATAATTATCATTTAAAAAAAATCATGTAGGAATTAATTTTAATTAACAACTTTACACTTTTGAAAAGTGGTCATTATGGAGTAACTAATATTTTCAACAATGAATTTTGGTTTTGTCTGTACTAAATCTTTTCTCCAGATCATACACTAAATGCAAAACAGAGCATTTAAAAATATGTAAAAAATGATCTGAATAAAACTGAGTCTGAGAAGTGTACATTGGAGCATAAATAAAATTGTTAGGTAAAGGGAGATGAGGGGGAAAGCTAGTCATACTTGTGTTTCTCAAGAGATTTGTTGACTCAGCTGTTCCCCCAGAAAAGTGAAGAACAGGATGGCTGCATTAGATAGCCTGTTGGGGATTGACCACTACTTTCCTTGTGGTTGTAGTTATTGTTGTTTTCAATTCAAAGACTGGTTTGATGTAGCTCTCCACATTAGTCCATCCTGTGCAGGCCTCTTCATCTCTGCATAATTGCTGCAATCTACATCTGCTTGAATGTGTTTACTGTGAAAGCCTTGGTCTCCACCTACAATTTTTACCCTCCCTGGTGCTACATTGTTTAGTAAATAAATAGTTTGGACAGGGAGAGAATAGAAGCTTTCGAAATGTGGTGCTACAGAAGAATGCTGAAGATTAGATGGGTAGATCACATAACTAATTAGGAGGTATTGAATAGAATTGGGGAGAAGAGGAGTTTGTGGCACAACTTGACAAGAAGAAGGGACCGGTTGGTAGGACATGTTCTGAGGCATCAAGGGATCACAAATTTAGCATTGGAGGGCAGCGTGGAGGGTACAAATCGTAGAGGGAGACCAAGAGATGAATACACTAAGCAGATTCAGAAGGATGTACATTGCAGTAGGTACTGGGAGATGAAGAAACTTGCACAAGATAGGGTAGCATGAAGAGCTGCATCAAACCAGTCTCAGGACTGAAGACCACAACAACACAACATTTGGCGATTATAATAAAGCAGAGTTTTTCCATCAGTTCATAACCATGGATGAAACATGGGCCCATCACTTTAAACCTGAGTTGAAGGAACACTCAAAACAATGGACTGAAATGGGAAAATAAGCTCCAAAGAATACAAAGACAGTTCTGTGTGCAGGCAAGGTCATGGTGTCAGTTTTTTGGGAGGCACATGGGAAAATTTTTATTGATTATCTTCAGAAAGGAAGAGTAACCACTGGCAACTGTTATGTGAACTGATTTCAGCATTTGAGTGATGAAATCAGGCAAAAACAGTCACATTTAACAGAAGAGAGAATTTTGTTTCATCATGACAGTGCACCAGTTCACACATACCTTATCGCCATGACCAAAAACTAGTTAGTGAAATTCGAATTCCTTCCTCTTACGCCGTATTCTCCAGATTTTGCCACCTCTAATCATGTTCTGTTTCCAGACTTATAAATGGCTTGTTGGTAAAAGATTTGCCAGAAATGAAGAGGCAGAGTCTGCTGTTGATGGCTGTTTTGCAGAGTTCAACAGTTCTCACTATAAACAGGGTATTGAAGCTGTTGAACACTGCTGGGAAAAGTGTATTGAGCTGAAAGGAGACTGTGTAGAGAAATAAAGATTTTCCTCCCAAAAAGTTTGTGTTTGCTTGTTAGGCTGCGTACTTTAGGGACAGCCCATGTATTTATCCATTCATTCTTCAGTAGATCTACATTTCAAAAACTTCTATTATCATCTTGTCTGTACTGTTAATTGCCTGCATATCTCTTCCAAAGGTCACTCATAAGAAAAGTACTGTCAAAGGCGGTTTCCTGAGACTTAAATTTAGATTCTGCCCAATACCTGTCACTTCACTACATAATTTGTCTTTTTGCAGTATAATCCATGCTACATAGGAGCTACAGTGCCTGTCTCCAAGCTTGTAACAATGAGGAGACTGTGTAGTCTGGTGTAGTTTACAGAAAGAATCTTTTACTTTGCAGCTGTAACAGCAGTCAAAAACTTTATGTAACTGAGATCACATTAATACTTATTTATTTTCAACAACCAAGTTCGATAGACTTTGGTGTTGTCTACTGGTCTTCAAAGCCTGTTGAAGCTGGTTATCCAAAATAAATAAGTATTTATGCAATCTTGGCTATAGAAAGTTTTTTACCAAATGAAACAGATGTCTTTTCTCATTTCTTAACATGAGAAATTTCTGGTTTGGTGATGGAATTAATTTGCACAGTAATAAACAAAGGACTAAAAGATAGCTGAACATCCACATAAAAGAACCCTATCTTTACATAAACCCTTAATTAAGAGACACATGTGAATATGTAAAAATAATATAGAATATATTTTTTACACAAAAACTAATAATATGAGATTTATTTTTCATCTCCACAATCAGTAGTGAAGTGATCTTCAGAGATTTGGAATTAAAATTAAAAATAAATTTCAATGTTCATTCATGTGCACTTAAGAGTGCAAAAGTCTAATTTTATATAGCATTCACCTTTTGTTGTATACAGGATGATTGATAGTGACTGGGCCAAATATCTCACAAAATAAGCATCAAACAAAAAAACTACAAAGAACGAAACTCGTCTAGCTTGAAGGGGGAAACCAGATGGCACTATGGTTGGCCCGCTAGATGGCGTTGCCATAGGTCAAACGGATATCAACTTCTTCTTCTTTTTTTTTTTTTTTTTTTTTTTTTTTAATAGGAACCCCCATTTTTATTACATATTCATGTACTATTTAAAGAAATATGAATGTTTTAGTTGGACCACTTTTTTTGCTTTGTGATAGATGGCGCTGTAATAGTCACAAACGTATAAGTACGTGGTATCACATAACATTCTGCCAGTGTGGACGGTATTTGCTTTGTGATACATTACCAGTGTTAAAATGGACTGTTTACAAATTGCGGAAAAGGTCGATATCGTGTTGATCTATGGCTATTGTGATCAAAATGCCCAACGGGCATGTGCTATGTATGCTGCTCCGTATCATGGACATCATCATCCAAGTTTCCGGACTTTTCCCCAGATAGTTACATTATTTAAGGAAACAGGAAGTGTTCAGCCACATGTGAAACGTCAACCATGACTTGCAACAAATGATGATGTCCAAGTAGGTGTTTTAGCTGCTGTCGTGGCTAATCTGCACATCAGTAGCAGACAAATTGCACTAGAATCGGGAATCTCATAAACGTCGGTGTTGAGAATGCTACATCAACATCGATTGCACCCGTACCATATTTCTATGCACCAGGAATTGCATGGCAATGACATTGAACGTCATGTACAGTTTTGCCACTGGGCACAAGAGAAATTATGGGATGATGACAGATTTTTTGCACGCGTTCTATTTAGCGACGAAGTGTCATTCACCAACAGCGGCAACTTAAACCAGCATAATATGCACTATTGGGCAACAGAAAATCCACGATGGCTGCAACAAGTGGAACATCAGCGACCTTGGTGGGTTAATGTATGGTGCGCCATTATGGGAGGATGGATAATTGGCCCCCATTTTATCGATGGCAATCTAAATGGTGCAATGTATGCTGATTTCCTACATAATATTCTACCAATGGTACTTCAAGATGTTTGACTGCATGACAGAATGGCGATGTACTTCCAACATGATGGATGTCCGGCACATAACTCGCATGCCATTGAAGTGGTATTGAATAGCGTATTTCATGACAGGTGAAATGGTCGTCGAAGCACCATACCATGGCCCGCACGTTCACCGGATCTGACATCCCTAGATTTCCTTCTGTGGGGAAAGTTGAAGGATATTTGCTATCGTGATCCACCGACACCACCTGACAACATGCGTCAGCGCATTGTCAATGCATGTGCGAACATTACAGAAGGCGAACTACTGGCTGTTGAGAGGAATGTCGTTACACCTATTGCCAAATGCATTAGATTAGATTAGATTAGATTTACTTTCATTCCAATTGATCCGTAGTGAGGAGGTCCTCCAGGATGTGGAACATGTCAGAAAAACAACAATACATGACAAATATTTAAACTAAAACAAATAAGCTAATGTACCATTCCACAGGTCCCAAGTGGAATGATCGTCATTTTTTAATGAACACTAAGAGTCATTTTACAAATACTATTGCACTGAATTTAAAATAAAAAAGTTTTTTATTTATTTATAAGGTAAGAAACATGTAATACAACTACTGTAATACTTATTTACAATGAACACATTACTGCACTGAAATGGTGCAGAAGTTAGATTATACTTACACACACACACACACACACACACACACACACACACACACACACACACACAAATTTTCAGTGAACACATTACTGTACTGAAATTGTGCAGAAGTTATGTTGTACTTATATACAAATCAGTTGGTTTTCCTCAGAAATTCATCAATGGAGTAGAAGGAGTTGGCCACCAATAAATCCTTTAGGCTTCTCTTAAACTGAATTTCATTGGTTGTTAAGCTTTTTATGGCTGCTGGCAAGTTATTGAAAATGTGTGTTCCTGAATAATGCACACCTTTTTGTACAAGACTAAGTGACTTTAAATCCTTGTGAAGATTATTCTTATTTCTAGTATTGATTCCATGAATTGAGCTGTTGGTTTGAAAAAGAGATATATTTTTAATGACAAATTTCATTAAGGAATAAATATATTGGGAAGCTGTAGTTAGTATCCCTAGTTCCCTAAACAGGCTTCTGCAGGATGTTCTTGAGTTCACACCACATATAATTCTTACTGCACGTTTTTGTGCCCGGAAAACTTTAGCTTGGCTTGATGAATTACCCCAGAAAATAATCCCATATGACATTATGGAATGAAAGTAAGCATAGTATGCCAGCTTTTTCATTTTTATATCCCCTATGTCTGACAAAATTCGCATTGCAAACAGAGATTTGTTAAGACGCTTCAGCAGTTCTGTGGTGTGCTCCTCCCAGTTGAATTTATTATCAAGCTGTAATCCCAAGAATTTAACACCGTCCACTTCTTCTATCTTCTTGTCATCATATGTTAGACATATACTCTTGGGACACCCCTTACAAGTTCTGAACTGCATGTAGTGTGTTTTTTCAAAGTTTAGTGACAAAGAATTGGCTAGGAACCAGTGATTAATGTCTACAAATATTTTATTGGCTGATCTTTCTAAGACTACACTTGATTTGCTATTTATTGCAATGTTTGTATCATCAGCAAACAAAACAAACTTGGCATCTGGTAATGTTACTGATGAAAGGTCATTGATATACACAAGAAAAAGTAAGGGCCCCAAAATGGAACCTTGTGGGACCCCACATGTAATTAGTTCCCAGTTGGATGATGCCTGATAGCTTGATACATGTCTCTTTCCTAATAACACCCTTTGTTTCCTGCCAGAGATATAAGATTTGAACCATTTTGCAGCATTTCCTGTTACACTATAATATTCTAGTTTACTTAAAAGGATATTGTGATTTACACAGTCAAATGCCTTTGACAGATCACAAAATATACCAGTTGCCTGCAATTTTTTGTCTAATGAATTAAGTACATTTTCACTGTAAGTGTAGATAGCCTTCTCAATATCAGAACCTTTTAGAAATCCAAACTGTGACTTTGACAGTATGTTATTTGAGATAAGATGGTTATAAAGACGACTGTACATTACTTTTTCGAAAATTTTTGAGAATGCTGGCAACAGTGAAATTGGACGGAAATTTGATGCTATTTCTTTATCTCCCTTCTTAAACAGTGGCTTAACTTCAGCATATTTCAGCCATTCGGGAAATATTCCACTGATAAACGACTGGTTACACAGATAGCTTAATATGTTACTTAGCTCAGAATCACATTCTTTAATTAACTTTGTTGATATTTCATCATACCCACTAGATGTTTTTGATTTTAAAGATTTTATGGTGGACATTATTTCTGTTGGGGTAGTGAGGGTCAAATTCATATTATGGAAGTTACTTGAAATGTCTGGTCTAAGGTAATCCATAGCAGCATCTACCGAACCTGACAACCCCATCTTTTCAGTAACAGTTATAAAATGTTTGTTAAAAAGTTCTGCAACACTATACACATCTGTCACCAATGCATCATTTACTCTTAATGCTATTTGTTCCTCTTCATGTCTGGTTCTACCGGTCTCCTCCTTCACTATATCCCATATTGTCTTTATTTTGTTATCTGATATGACTATCTTTTCCTTGTAATATATTTGCTTTGACATCCGTATTACAGTCTTTAATATTTTGCAGTATTTCTTATAATGTGCTATAGCATCAACATTGGAAATGTTTCGGATTGACAGATACAGTTTTCTTTTTGTTTTACAAGATACCCCTATTCCTCGAGTAATCCATGGCTTCTTTGTAGACTTTGCTCTAACCTTGGTAAGTTTTGGGGGAAAGCAGTGTTCAAATAAGGTAAGCACTTTATTAGCAAAAATGTTATATTTTTCATTCATGCCATGAGCACTGTAAACATCAGTCCAGTGAATGTCTCTGAGGAGTGTCCTAAAATAATCAATTTTTGGCTTACTGATTACCCTCTTGAGCTCAGATTTAACAGATTTTATATCCTGTTCAGTATTAACATTTAACAGAAGGAACTGCATGTCATGGTCTGAGAGGCCATTGACTATTGGTTTTGTAATATAATTTTGTTCATTTGACTTTTCTATAAAGATATTATCAATGGCTGTTTGTGAGCAAGTGGTTATCCTAGTGGGGAACTTTACTGTGGGAATTAAGTTGAATGATAGTGTTACTAACTCAAATAGGTTCTTATTGGGAGATTCTTTAAGGAAATCTACATTGAAATCACCAGCAACCACTATTTCTTTGTTTTTGGTTGTTAAATGGGCCAGTACAGCTTCAAGGTGGTTTACAAACAGATTAAAGTTACCTGCAGGTGCTCGATATACACTTAATATTATGAAAGATTTTTTGTGAAAATCTAATTCTGTTGCACATGCTTCCATATGCTGTTCTAGGCAAAATTTATGAATGTCTATGTTCTTAAATTTATGACAGTTCCTGATGAATGTGGCAACTCCTCCTTTCTCCATTTCTGATCTACAATAGTGAGATGCTAACCTAAACCCTGTAATACTTAAAAGTTCTATACCAGTGGTCACATGATGTTCAGAGAGGCAGATTATGTCAGCTGGGTTTGAAGACTCTAATTCATCTATGCAGATAGTTAATTCATTAATTTTATTTCTCAGTCCTCGAATATTTTGATGCAATAAAGATAGCTGACATTTCACATTGACTGACTTAAAATTGGATGGAGTTAAAATATCTGCTGACAGTTGAAAATTCTTAACCAATGGCTGTTTATGTTGATGTAATAAGCTGGAATTATGTTTTTTGATTTCTTTCTCAAACTGAAGGTTTGTCTCAGTTCTAACCTCTCTTAAAATTTGTTTTCTTTCTGTCCTCCCTACCCTAAAAAAGGGTCTTTTCTGAATCCTATAACCACTGGTATTTTACCACTCATGACAGTGCCTCCCCCCTTTAACTTTCCTGCTATTTCCCCAGCCAATTTACCCTTCCCCTTCCTGTTGAGGTGAAGGCCATGCCTAGTATAATCCCACCTACTGACAGAATCAACATGAACCACACCAATGTGTGACCCCGCACCCGACATGAGCAGCCGTTCCAGCTCCAAATTAACTCTCTTGACAGAAGAGTTCAAATGAGGTCGGTCATGGCGCCCAAGAACAGATACAAACTCAACACTGGTATGCCTCGATGCTGATGCAATCTTCGCCAGGTCACACTCTATGCTGTACCCAGGATCTCTGTCAATACTGTTACCTGCCCCACCCACTATAACCACGGTGTCTTCCTTAGTGAAATCTTTGCAAAGTGATCCTAAATCCTCTGTCACCTGCTCCAGACCAGCACTAGGTTTAAAAAAATTGGTGACCTGGTATTCTGATCCTAGTTCATCCTGCAAGAGTTGGCCAACACCTCTTCCATGGGAACTACCTAACAACAACACTTTCTTTCTCTTTACTGATTTCCCTACATTCTTACTTTTCAATTTGCTGCTGAAAGTTTGTTGTGCCCTGTCTACACCTGTAACTGCTTGAGGCTCACCAGCTTCTAACTGAAGCAACAGGTCAAATCTATTTTCCACATTCACCATAAAGCTGTCAGACAAAGTTCTAGGCCTGTTCCTCCTGTTGCCTGTTGCCACTTCCCACCTCTCTTTACCCTTCTCCCTCCTTAACCTGTCAAGATCTCCCCTGGCCTTGTCTAACTCAGCCTGAAGGGCAGCAATTTTCCCCTCCTGTTCCAGTATCTTCCTATCTCTACTACAAATCCTACAAAACCACTGATGAGTCTCATTTACTTCCCCTATTCCCACGCCACTACAGTCACCCACATGGAAAAAACTACAGCACCCATCACACCAAAGCCCCGACCTAACAATTCTACGGCAAGTCAAGCACTTTTCACTCATGATAAACGTAATAATTTATTAAGAATAAGTCAGTTAAATTACAGATAAACACGAAAATATGGTTACACAAATTTGGCCTATACGCAACTGTGTGTAAACAAAAACAAAAGTGCAAAGTTTCTGAAACAACAAGTTAAACTTTACGCTACTTTCCGGAAGTGCTAGTTAAATAATGAAGAGGTACGCTAAGTTAAATTGCTGGACAGAGCAAGGAACAACTAAACGAAATTCTATAGATTTGCTGCAGCAGAACGTAAACAGAAAATACGACTGTACGGTCTTTTCGCGTTTTCTGCTATATTACGTAATGAGAAATGAAACCTTTAATGGTGCACTTTAACGGCACACTAATACACTTATTTACCACGTAATCAGTACTAATCTATGTGTTTTATAATCTAAAATAACTTATCTTTACGAGAACACCAAACCTCGCGCTAGTCGCTTGGCTGCAGGGCTGCCAACCTATTGCGGTTGACAGACATCATTTTGAGCATTTATTGCATTAATGTGTATTTACAGGTAATCACGCTGTAACAGCATGCATTCTCAGAAATAAGTTCACAAAGGTAGATGTATCACAGAGGAAAAACCAAAATAAAATGTTCAAACATACCTAATGTTCTGTACTTTAATTTAAAAAAACCTGCCTCTTACCAACCGTTTGTCTAAAATTGTGAGCCATTTGCTTGTAACTATTACAGCGCCACCTGTCACAAAGCGAAAAAAGTGGTCCAACTAAAACATTCATATTTCTTTACGTACTACACGAATATGTAATAAAAATGGGGGTTCCTATTTTAGAAAAACGCAGTCAATATCCATTTCACCTATGGTAGCGCCATCTAGCGGACCAACCATGGCGCCATCTGGTTTCCCCCTTCAAGCTAGACAAGTTTCGTTCTTTGTATTTTTTTCGTTTGACGCTTGTTTCGTGAGATATTTGGCCCGGTCACGAACAATGTATACTGTACCACCCTGTATACTGTAGTTCATTTTCTTTTGTTAAGAAGTAAGAGCAGTTGTTCATCTGTTCATGTAATGTGTGTATATTTAAGCAATCAGCAGTGTAGTGTTCTATGCCAAGATTAGCTTCATTGGAAATGAGAACAATTTTGTTTCCTTAAGTTGCTAGGTCAGATTCGACATATTTCAGAACTCTTTGTCCTTTATAAATGTGCCATGCTTCTTATTAATTTCAGAGGTTGTCATAAGCCTGTTTCACTTTTACAGGAGCTTCTTGGTATGTCAAAAGAAGAATTCTCTTCCCTTCCTTTATGGAAACAGACAAAACTGAAGAAGGATGTTGGATTATTTTAGGGGACACCTTTGTTCTTCCATATCAGTGTTAAATTTGGACAGTGCAAGATTGTGATAAAATGTGAATTCAGGTGTACTTGACATGAAGAGTATACTGAATATGTATGAAGACTAGTTTTGTGTTTGTGTACTGTAATTTTACTGCTGTGATTGGCTGTGTGATGTGTTCACAGTTTGTTCCTACTATGTTGCGGATAATGCTTAAGTGTTTTCAATCAATAGAGGTAGGAAACACATAAGTGCTGTGCTACATTGCTGTGGAGTTACACTAATGTGATCCTGTGCCTTTCAAAAAATGTGATGTTTGAAACTGCAAAATTTCATAAGTCATGTATGCATTTTTCAGACCTGCTGAAGCTTCTAGTCCAAATGCAAGTTGCCGTTTACATAACGTAAAGCAACATCTTAAATAGTTTCCTTGGTTTGCCAATGTTGCCTTAAAATTTGTCTGTTCTACAAATTTTTCTGTGATCTATATTGCTGATAAGAAAACTTTCCTCATTTTCTGTGTTCCAAAATAAGGCACACGTTTCCAGTGGTTTGAGTAATAGCTGAATTGCAGTGCATGTCTGTTTCAGTTTTAAAGTGTGAGATAATTTATATTAATGATCAGAAAAATGAATTTATTCTAACCTAACAGACTGAAACTATTTTCCCCCGTTGTTTTGTAGATGCTAACATTGATTTTAACACATCATAAAGAAGCATCTGCTACAACAAACAGTTGCAGTATTCTTTCCCCATCTCAAATTACAAATAATCATCATGTTTTATTTATGTTCTTAATACCCTCAATCCTCGAGTTTTGGTTAATGTGAAATATTGCTATTATTATGCATTCCTCGCCAGTTTCTATTAACAGATGTTATACCAAAAGTTGTGTGTTTTCTGTTACCTATATTTTGTTGAATTTCTTATAAATATATGTACATTAAATTATTTATCATTTCAACTATCAGATTAAGCCACTGTCTTGTAAAAATAGAAACAAACAAACAAATAAAAACACACACACACACACACACACACACACACACACACACACACACACAACACACACCCTTCTTTATGAGAAGCTTGATTTTTGTACAGTTGTGACTTGCTTTGTGCGTAAATGAAATGTAAATTTTGACTGATTTACTTATATAAAAATATATATTTAAAATACTTTTTTGTACATAACATTTTATTTATAAACTAATATAATGTAAATTAAAGTTATTACTTATGATGATCACTTTTTAATTTATAACATGTAATCCACAAAACTGCTAACATATTGCCACTAATACCTATATTTGGTGCAGCTGCATGGGACACAAAGTAAGTTTAACTTTATATGGAGCCAGTGTTTAAATAATTAGAAATGTTTTCAGGTAGATTTTGCACGTCTGTGTTAGAGAATGCAGCAACACCTTATGGCTTTTGCCCCCAGATTTTAATGTGCTATTGGTGACTGACTTCTGTTAGCTCAGTAGACATTGGTTGCTAAACTAGGTACTTCGAGGCCATAGTTTGATGTAATTTTTATTATGGTCTTCATCTGAAGACTGATTTCATGCAGTTCATGACAGCATTCTCTCATATGTTCAGATAATTTCAGCAATAATAATATTACTGTAATATATAAAAAGAAGAATTTTGAGGTACCACATAGAGTGATCATACGATAACAGACATTAATGCAGGAATCACCCCATAGTATCACTTCCATTCTATTAAAATGAAATAAATAATCAGGAAAAATTAAAAACTAAGCCACACCACACAAGTTTGTTATGTTATATGATCAGCATTTCCTGATGATTTTGACTCAAGTAGTAGCAGGTGAGTCAGTATAGAGGAGGGCATGCTTGGCTCATTGTTTTCTCACTGCAGTAGCAGCTTAGTCACAATGGAGAGGTAGACCACTCAACACTCTGTGCATTTGTCCTACAGATGTTCTTTAAAAATGCAGAGTCTGTGACCATCATTCAGAAGAAGTTCTGTCTCCAACTTTCCATGTAATGGTGCAATACCATTCTGTATGGGTTAAGAACTTTTGTGAGACCGACTGTTTTGGCAGGGCAGAAGGAGAAAGGAGCATTGTGAAAACGGCTACATCACCTGACAACATTGAAGTTGTGTGTTGTGCAATTCAACAGAGCCCCAGCTGATCTGCAGGGCAACATGCCCAGGCTATGGGGTTATCAAAGTTCTGTCTGACAAATTTTACACAGTATAAACTTTCATTTCTACAAAACTGTGATAGTTCAGAAGTTGAAGCATTATCATATTTTGAGGAGGAGATGTTTTGCTTAGATGAGGCTCTCTTTTTTGATAGATGGCAGTGGTAATAAACAAAACCGTCATTATTGGTCCCCAAACAACCCTTGCCAATTGCATCAGTAACACTGCATTGTTATAGTTACAGTGTGGGCTCTATTGGGCAAATTTGATGTCATAGGGCCTAATTTCATCGAAGAAAATGGGAGAGCCACCACTGCGAACTCTGGGGTGCAAAGTTATCATGGAACTCCATTGCTGTGGCAAAAATTGTCAAATTGTTTGGTTTCAGTAAGACAGATCACACTTTGAATGTGTTTGACCAAAATAACGAAGCTGTTTCTGGGAAGATTGTATCCAACAGTATCTTGGTCTGTGAGACTTTTGTGGGACTCCCTCAAGAGAAAGTGTACATCAATAAACCACTTACTATGCTTCAGTTCAAGTATGTTATTGAGTGAGAGATTTTTGCTATATCCCATAATGTGTTAGAGTGATGGGAAACTTTACACAGAGCATCAACAAGTGTGCTGAAAAAATAGGGCCAGCACTTAAAGAACATTATTTTTCACAAATGATTGATTCCTGTCAGCAACATACATGGTGTAAACTCCTATCTATTGTGCAACTTTTTAAATAAAAGATGTTGCTACATCTTAAAATGTCACTATGTACTATAAATTCAAAAGCCATCAAATAGCACTGACTCATCCTGTATCTCACTGAATTCACACAACCACTAGTATACACACAAGCTATGCCAATTGTAACAATAGTTTTTCTGTAACGTTCTCTGTGGGATTTCAATCATTAATTTTAGTAGTGTGTCATCTCCTCTTGCAGACAGTTAATTAATCCATTAACCATCATGTTCTGACAAACTTATCATGAAGAAGTCGTCTGGATAGTGGATATGCTGACAAATTGTATAAGAATTCATACATCCCTGAAGAGATTTCTACAAGATATTTGGTTGGTAACTTCACACAATACTGTTGCTGCATACTTCTGGAAAGTAAGCCTAAATTATACTAGCAATCCAGTGTGAAGGCCAACACAATGTGAGAAATTTCTAAGTGTAAAGAATGCAGAACTAAGCTCTAGATAACTTATTGATGTTTTGGTGGAACATCAGTTTATTAGCCATTTGGATGCCCAGAGAGTACACACCTAGTGCCCCCCCTGCGGGTCCGGGGATTAGAATAGGCCCGCGGTATTCCTGCCTGTCGTAAGAGGCGACTAAAAGGAGTCCATCCCCCTCACGGGGGTAGTTAGCGCCTGCGTCCGGAGACGGACGGTTCCACGACCTATCATCGTGGTCCTTTTGGTTTTTTACTTCTCGTTTCTTCCTTCCTTTTGTTGGTTCCTTTCTTTGCTCTTGCTCTTCTCCACCTCACTGTCTTCCTTACTCTTTCCCTTGCCTTCTCCTTGCCTTCTCATTGCCTTTTTCTCCTTGCCTTCTCATTGCCTTCTTCTCCTTGCCTTCTCATTGCCTTCTTCTCCTTGCCTTCTCATTGCCTTCTTCCCCTTGCTTTCCCATTGCCTTCTTCTCCTTGCCTTCTGTGGTCTCCACCTCGGCGTTTGAGACAGTCTGTCCTCTTTCTCCCTCTCTCTCTTCTTTTTCCTCTTCTTCCTTCCTCCCTGTGCGTGCCTGAAGGCCGACCCACGCGTTCGCACGCGTAGCCGGTGACGGGGTAACGCGTAAGTCCCCGCCCTGGGTAGACATGTAAGGCACGCGCGTACCCCCTGGTAAAGGCCAGGCCCGGGGAGGGGTGATTGCCTGAGCTGATACCTTCTGACCATGCCGATTGGTCCCTCCGTCTGTTTCTCGGGAGGTGTGACCTGAGGTGTAAACATTCACCTAAGGCGGGAGTGCCCTCTGAGAGGGTCCCCACAAGGAAGGAGCGCGCCATCGGAGACGCTGGCAATCATGGGGGATTCCTCCGCAATGGATTCTACTCCATCTCTTTCGACTTCGACCCAAAAACGGAAACGTGACCAGCCAACAGTGACAAAAGTACTACCGCCTGCCCCACAGTTCCTCGTAGTTTCTCGATCTGAGGACGGAAAGGATTTTTCCTCTGTCAACCCTTTCGTTATTCAGAAAGGCGTAGATGCCATAGCCGGATCTGTCAAATCCTGTACCAGGTTGCGTAACGGCACCTTATTACTAGAAACTGAGAGTGCCTTTCAGGCACAAAAACTGCTTCGGGCCACCCTCCTGTACACGTTCCCTGTCCGGGTGGAGGCCCACCGAACTTTGAATTCGTCTCGTGGTGTAGTCTATACTAGCTCCCTCGACGGATTGACTGACGAGGAGCTTCAATCATTCCTCGCTGAGCAGGGCGTGACGGCTGTCCATAGGGTCATGAAAAAGGTCAACAATGACCTTGTACCGACCCGGACAATTTTCTTGACCTTCGATAGTGTTAAGCTGCCATCGTGCATCAAGGCGGGCTACGAGGTTATTTCTGTTCGCCCCTATATCCCGACACCTACGCGCTGCTACCAGTGTCAGCGTTTCAATCACACTCGACAGTCTTGTTCCAATGCGGCTAAATGTGTCACCTGTGGCAGGGATGCCCATGAGGGTGACTGTCCACCTCCGTCTCCTCGTTGTGTGAACTGTCAGGGTGACCATGCCGCATCCTCCCGCGACTGTCCTGTCTATAAGGAAGAACGCTGTATTCAGGAAATTCGGGTCAAAGAGAAAGTGTCCACCTCGGCTGCTCGCAAGCTATTGGCTAGTAGGAAGCCCACGCTGCTCCCAGCGGGGAAATACAGTACTGTCCTCGCCTCTCCTCGGACTACCCGGGAGGTAGCAACCCAGACATGCGATCTGACCTTCAGCACCACGGTCGTCCGTTCGGCCAGTGCTAAGATCGCGCGGTCGACGTCTCCTCTTCCTCCCATCACCCCACAGACACGAGCACCTTCCTCAGCTTCTGCTAAAACGAAGACACCGAAGTCAGATGCACGGGCCTTCAAGAAGGAACCATCCCGTGCAGACTTCCTCCGTACCTCGACCTCCCAGCCTTCGACCGGTACTTCCACTACACGTCCTTCCAAAAAGGCGCATAGGAAGCACAGTTCTCCTTCCCCGCCACGGCGCATTTCTTCTCTTGCGCCACCCAGCGGCTGCCGCCCCAGGCCGTCATCCGTTTCGCCTGGCCGCACCGCTGGTCGCCGTACATCAGGCCGTTCACTGGCGGAGGAAGCTCCCCCTCCCGGCCATCCTCCCGAGATGGCCGATGACCCTATAGACCCAATGGACGATGACTGTCCGCCTACTGATAGCGGCGGCAGTGCTCGCTCGAAGCCAGGCCCTAAGCGGCCTTCGAGGTGACCACTTCTCTCATCTTTCTTTTCTTACGATGGCACTTATTCACTGGAATATTCGCAGCATTCGCTCCAACCGAGAGGACTTGAAGTTGCTGCTCCGCTTGCACCGTCCGCTTGTCGTAGCCCTCCAGGAAACGAAGCTACGCCCATGCGATCAAATTGCCTTGGCACACTACACCTCTGTGCGTTTTGACCTACCCCCTGTGGTAGGTATCCCAGCTCATGGAGGGGTTATGTTGCTGGTCCGGGATGATATTTACTACGATCCCATCACGTTGCACACCGGCCTGCAGGCAGTTGCCATCCGCATTACTCTCCCCACTTTTACATTTTCCATTTGTACCGTTTACACTCCATCGTCATCTGCCGTTACCAGGGCAGACGTGATGCAACTTATTGCTCAGCTACCTGCACCATTTTTGTTAACTGGAGACTTCAATGCCCACCATCCCCCTTGGGGCTCTCCAGCATCCTGCCCGAGGGGCTCCTTGTTAGCAGACCTTTTCAACCAGCTCGATCTTGTCTGCCTCAATACTGGCGCCCCTACTTTTCTTTCGGACACATCTCACACCTATTCCCATTTAGACCTCTCTATATGTACTCCACAACTTGCACGCCGGTTTGAGTGGTATGCACTTTCTGATACATATTCGAGCGACCACTTCCCGTGTGTTATCCATCTCCTGCAGCATACCCCCTCTCCGTGCTTCTCTAATTGGACCATCTCCAAGGCAGACTGGGGGCTCTTCTCTTCCAGGGCGACCTTTCAGGATCAAACCTTTACAAGCTGCGATCGTCAGGTCGCACACCTCACGGAAGTCATTCTCGCTGCTGCTGAATATTCCATCCCTCACCCTCCTTCTTCTCCACGTCGCGTACCGGTCCCCTGGTGGACCGCAGCATGTAGAGACGCTTTACGTGCTCGTCGACGTGCTTTACGCACTTTTAAACGCCACCCTACAGTGGCGAATTGTATCAATTATAAACGATTACGTGCTCAGTGTCGTCGTATTATCAAAGAAAGCAAGAAAGCCAGCTGGGCTGCTTTCACAAGCACCTTCAACAGTTTTACTCCTTCTTCTGTTGTCTGGGGTAGCCTGCGCCGGCTATCTGGCACTAAGGTCCACTCACCAGTTTCTGGCTTGAAGGTCGCGAATGACGTCCTTGTGGCCCCTGAGGCTGTCTCCAATGCCTTCGGCCGCTTTTTCGCAGAGGTTTCGAGCTCCGCTCATTACCACCCTGCCTTCCTCCCCCGCAAACAGGCAGAGGAGGCTAGACCACCTAACTTCCGCTCCTCAAATTGTGAAAGTTATAATGCCCCATTCACCATGCGGGAACTCGAAAACGCACTTGGCCAATCACGGTCCTCTGCTCCAGGGCCAGATTCTATTCATATTCAGATGCTGAAGAACCTTTCTCCTGCGGGTAAAGGTTTTCTTCTTCATACATACAATCGCATCTGGATTGAGGGACATGTTCCCGCATGCTGGCGCGAGTCTATTGTTGTCCCGATTCCTAAGCTGGGGAAGGACAAGCACTTGCCTTCCAGTTATCGACCTATCTCGCTTACCAGCTGTGTCTGTAAAGTGATGGAGCGAATGGTTAACTCTCGATTGGTTTGGCTGCTCGAGTCTCGACGCCTACTTACCAATGTACAATGTGGATTTCGTAGGCGCCGCTCTGCTGTTGACCATCTGGTTACCTTGTCGACCTTCATTATGAATAACTTCTTGCGGAAGCGCCCGACCGCGGCTGTGTTCTTTGATTTGGAGAAGGCTTACGACACCTGTTGGAAGGCGGGCATTCTCCGCACCATGCATACATGGGGCCTTCGCGGTCGCCTCCCTCTTTTTATTCGTTCCTTTTTAATGGATCGACAGTTCAGGGTACGTGTGGGTTCTGTCCTGTCCGACACCTTTCGCCAGGAGAATGGGGTGCCACAGGGCTCAGTTTTGAGCGTCGCTCTCTTCGCCATCGCGATCAATCCAATAATGGATTGCCTCCCAGCTGATGTATCAGGCTCCCTTTTCGTGGACGATTTTACCATCTATTGCAGCGCGCAGTGTACACGTGTCCTGGAGCGCTGTCTTCAGCGTTCTCTTGACCGTCTTTACTCCTGGAGTGTCGCCAATGGCTTCCGTTTTTCTGCCGAGAAGACGGTCTGTATTAACTTCTGGCGATACAAAGAGTTTCTCCCACCGTCCTTACGACTCGGTCCCGTTGCTCTCCCAATCGTGGAGACAACCAAATTTTTAGGCCTTACATTTGACAGGAAACTTAGCTGGTCTCCACACGTGTCATATTTGGCCGCCCGTTGTACCCGTTCTTTAAATGTCCTCCTTGTTCTCAGTGGTCTGTCGTGGGGAGCGGATCGAACCGTCCTACTTCGTCTATATCGGTCGATCGTCCGCTCCAAGCTGGATTATGGGAGCTTCGTATACTCCTCTGCACGGCCATCCATCTTACGCCGCCTCAACTCCATACAACATCGGGGTTTACGACTTGCGATCGGAGCATTTTACACCAGTCCCGTAGAGAGTCTTCATGCTGACGCTGGCGAATTGCCACTCACCTACCGGCGCGATATACTGCTTTGTCGGTATGCCTGTCGGCTACTGTCAATGCCCGACCATCCGTCTTATCGTTCCTTTTTTGACGACTCTCTTGACCGTCAATACGGGTTGTATGTCTCTGCCCTGCTACCCCCTGGAGTTCGCTTTCGTCGCCTCCTTCAACACCTTAATTTTTCACTCCCTGCAACCTTTCGAGTGGGCGAGAGCCGCACGCCACCTTGGCTCCAGGCTCAGGTCCGCGTTCACCTTGACCTCAGCTCGCTCCCAAAAGAGGTCACCCCCGGTTCGGTCTACCACTCCCGTTTTTTGGAACTTCGTTCGAAGTTCATCGACATGACTTTCATTTATACAGATGGCTCTAAGACCAATGACGGGGTCGGGTGTTCCTTTATTGTCGGGGCACAAAGTTTCAAATACCGGCTCCATGGCCATTGTTCGGTCTTCACAGCTGAGCTCTTTGCCCTCTACCAGGCTGTTCTTTACATCTGCCGCCACCAACATTCTGCTTATGTCATCTGCTCAGATTCCCTGAGCGCCATCCAGAGCCTCAATGATCCGTACCCGGTTCACCCTTTCGTACACCGGATCCAACGCTCTCTTCAGCAGCTGGTGGACGTCGGTTCTCCAGTTAGCTTTATGTGGGTTCCGGGCCATGTCGGTATCCCTGGGAACGAAGCTGCAGATGCCGCGGCCAAGGCTGCGGTCCTCCAGCCTCGAACAGCTTCTTGTTGCGTCCCTTCGTCCGATTTTAGCAGGGTGATTTGTCGGCGCATCTTATCTCTGTGGCATGCCGATTGGGCTGCACTTACCGACAACAAGCTTCGGGCCTTAAAACCTCTTCCCGTGGCTTGGACGTCCTCCTCACGCCCTTCTCGGCGGGAGGAGGTCGTTTTAGCCCGGTTAAGAATTGGACACTGCCGGTTCAGCCATCGCCATCTGCTGACGGCTGCGCCGGCGCCGTTCTGCCCATGTGGGCACTTGCTGACGGTTAGACACATTTTAATGTCCTGTCCAGATCTTAACACACTGCGCCTCGATCTTAACCTGCCAAATACTTTAGATGCCATTTTAGCGGATGACCCACGAGCAGCTGCTCGTGTTCTTCGTTTTATCAATTTGACACACCTCGCTAAGGACATTTGATGATGCTGTTTTTTAATCCTATGCCTGTCAGTCTGTCTTTTATCGTGTTTTCCCTTTTAGTTGTTGTGGTCAACTTGTGCCTCGCGGTGCATTCTTAGAGTAGTCAGGGCGCTAATGACCATTGAAGTTGTGCGCCCTAAAACCACAAAAAAAAAAAAAAAAAAAAAAAAAAAAAAAAACACCTAGTGCCTTATCCAGTTTGTGCCATTTGATCTCTACAGCTGGTACCTGCAAGAGCTCTTTATTTGTTTGAAATAGCACATATGAATTTTTTAGGATGAGCAGTTAAGCTGTTAGACAGTTGTATGTTTCTTTAGTCTCTTGGCTGTGTGTTGATGAGATTAGACCGTGTATCAGTATACTTGTCATCAGCAAATGTCCCAGTTTTTCAAGAGCATTCCAGTTTCCTGGGCAAGAACATTAGGAAGCAATGCACTGAACCTTGTGGGACATCTTATCTAATGTTCCTCCATGCTGAATTTTGTTTTATCTGTAACACAAAATTTGTTACTGTGACTCTGTTTTCTGTTGTTAAGGTGTTATTTCACCAACATAAAGGAATACCTTTGACCCTTTGAGCCCCACTGATTTCTGCCTGAGACAACCATTTTATTATTATTATTATTATAAAATACCAAGCCTTTCATATGAAATCACCAATGCTGTCACAAGACAGAGAGTCCTAGTGGTACAATGAAGTACTTCTATGAATGCAGTACATTGTAGTGGTCACTTCTAGGGTTCAAATTAATAGTTGGTGCGGAGACAGTGCTACATGGTTGGAGGAGATTCTGATAAGCATTGTTTTTTTTCCCACATGGAGGACATTATTGACAGTGAAAGTAAGCAAATCTAAGTCATTGTAATGTAGATTTGAGATTGTACTGCTGCTTTCAAGAGTACAATTGAAATGAAGCCACTGGTACAGTATGTATTGTGATACAAGTTTTTTTTTAATTTTAGGCCAACTTTTGCCTGTTGTTTAGGACTGTAATTTATTTTGTGTGTTATGTGTTCATGGGAATTTCAAGATGTGGGATTTTGTCTATGAAAAACGTGAATATGCTTTCAAATATATCACATGAAATGATGGGTGGTTAGAAATTTTGTCCCAGTAGTTTCAAAGTGAAACCACCTCCTTAAAACAATTTTTTATTTTTTGGCAGTTTCTTCTTGTACTTGTTTCTTACTGTGATAATAAAGGTAAATTATGTGAAAAATTTTAAAATTATATATTTTTATATTGGTGGGATGCAAAGGATTAATGCCACACCATTTTAATTTTCCTGCAGAATTTTATCACTTACACAATCAAAGGTCTTGGCAAGGTCACAGAAAATGCCAACAGGGTAATTTTCCTTGTTTAATTCTATAAAATGGAGTTTAGTGACCATAGAGTGCTTTTTGTATGGTATCCACACTGAGTTATTAAAATGTTATTGCAAGAAAAGTAGTTAGTGATCTGTCACAAGCTAACTTCTCAAAAAAACACAAAATGAGGGGCTGGGTCAATAGGTAGAGGTCACTTGGTCATCTCCATTTTTATAATGTAGTATTACCACTGCCTATTTCAGTCTTTCAGGAAACGGACCTCAACTGATAGACTGATTACAAAAGTAACTCAAGGGAGCACTATCAAGTCAGATGAGATATCAGCACTTCAGATGAAAAACCGTTATAGTGAGAAGAGTTATTTCTTTTCTGTGGCCTTATAACTCTAAACTGCTTTTTGCCATTACTTGGTTTGGACATAATTATGACTATGAACAAACAAACTTGTATGCATCACAATGGAGGCAGTTGTCCTCTTCACATCATTTACTTTGTATAACTTGTCTATCCTTGTCAATGAAATGAGCAGATATGAATCTTCCCTACTTGATACCTGACGACAAGGATTGGGATAATTTAAGGAAAAACACATGGAAGGTGACTCCACACATTTCATAATTTGTTGTTTCATGCAATATACTTTATTGCTCAACAATAAATATTATAATTATGAATTAAAAACCTTGCCAAGAAATGAGTAGCAATGGTCACAATAATTTAAAGAATGTGAACAGGGTCAATTCATTAATAAAAAAAACTTTAACAATTTACACCATTACGAATAGGGCTTAGGACAAGGAATATACATAAGCTCCCAAACACAAGTAAGAGGTCACACCAGCTAGACGTGACTGCAGTTTGGTTCGAACAAACTGAATTTACCAGTACGATAAATTACAAATGAATGCAACTAAAGGCACTAACAATTCCCAAGCATGGATAAAACGTTAAACGACAGACAACACCCACCCCAAAATACAGTAAGGCTAACAAGTCATCCCACTGATCATGGCTGCTGGAAAGTCCTTAACAATTTATAACCTACATAAAATCCCTTAAGCAATAAAATACACAATCCTCCAGTGAGGTCATACAATTTAAATGTGATTCTCAACTGGTACACAACAGCAGAAACATTGACAATGACCTTTAAATAAATATACAATCCCCCAAAATACAAGAGGAGGTGGCAAAATACAGCAGACAGCTATCACAGGCAACAAGCAGGCAAGTTTCACAATGAATGGAGTTAGCTATTCACAATGAATAGAGTTAGCTAATGACTGTGAATAAAAAACGAAAAACTCAACAGTTCATACTCATAAGTAAAGGACTTTAAAACTTAACACGCTCCACAACTAGCAATAAGGGTGCAAGGTTTAAACAAGTAGTTAAAGAGCAAATATAGTGACAAGGAACTTCGGACTTGCAGAACACACTTTAAAGCTTATGTGCTTGCTGAATTCACAATACTGAACAGATCAAGAGTTTTGAAATTAAATAGTGATGCTCCGCCTTGGCACATATTAAACAATGAAATTTACTTAACCTGAGCCAACATTAGACAGCTGGTATAGAGGCACCTGATTGCAGGCCATCCTGGACATCATATGATGAGAGAAATGATGGTGTAGCAGAAAGAAAACACGTCTGTGCTCTGGGCCCAGGAAACAGGAATGCATTGTCTGCTGCCAGAGCTACCCTGCCAACGCACACCAGAAGGGAACAGCAGTCTGCCCAAATAAGGCTACAAACAAGAATGTCCAGGATGTAGGCAATATTAACTTATCCTGGAAGTGACTACACATACAAGTTACAAGTTAAACACTCCTTAAAATTATTCAAAAATTAACAAGATGAAACATCAGTGCTGTCAAATCTGATTACTAGGGCATACTCATCTATAAAAATTGTCTTGCTTTCGACACAGATTATGTTGCAATTTCAGTTTCATCAATTCAATTTACAACAGAGAATGCTCATGTACTTGCGTGGAATGTGGTATGGGAAATCAAATTACCATCAGTTACACTGACTTAAGACTGTACACACAATCACTGGGAGATACATTAATATAAATGGTCCTGTTCCACATTAACACAGACGTTGTCTTATGATGACAAGCACCAATAAAAAACAACACGTAACTCCACTCAGGTGTGAAGCAGCCATGACTTCCAGGATTTCAAGCAGGGGTGCTATTGCCTCCAATAGTAGTCATCCATGGCTCACTACTGTTGTTTGGAAAGCTTAGTTGATGGAAAGAACTAATGAAACAGATAATAAAGTGTACTATCAAACAGACCACAAAGTAATATCAATTAATTGAAAGCTGCAAATGAATTAAAGTAGCCTTTGCCCTCTCCCTCACCCTCACCTTCCCTTTCGCTCACAACCCCATTGCCTCCCCCTCTCTAATTTTAGTGAGTCAAATAGGGCATACAGTCATTCAAGTCACAGTGGCTCAAAAATGGCTCTGAGCACTATGGGACTTAACTTCTGAGGTCATCAGGCCCCTAGAACTTAGAACTAGTTAAACCTAACTAACCTAAGGATATCACACACATCCATGCCTGAGGCAGGGTTCGAACCTATGACCAGAGCAGTCGCGCGGTTCCAGACTGCAGTGCCTAGAACCGCTCGGCCACGAGTCATAGTGGAAGTCTTGCTGTGGACACAGCAGTGCACATTTGGGTGTCTGTGCTATTGTGTATGTGAATGTGTCTACTTTTGTCAGAAAAAGTGCTAGTACTCAGAAGCTAGTGTGAACATTGTTTCTGTTCCCATGCATCGACTCACTACAGGTGAGTGGCTGCCTTCCCCTTATTGTACATATTATTCTATCCAGAAATTTCCATTATCATTACACAGTGGAAATTAGTAATTTAATTATTCTGTGAAATAATGGAGTTAGACCAATGAATGCCTCACAAACCATAGGCATGTCAAATTGATGCATTTCACTATAAAGGCATATTAAGTAGTATTAAACATTGATCTGATGCATGTTAGCAGCAAGCAGGAATAGGACTGTGATACGAGAATATCGTCGTACATCAGACACTCATGTTGGAAACAACTTAAATACGTTGTTTCATTTTCCATGATTCTGTTTGAGGATACAGCTATGTAAGTTTGACACAATCTAGGTCTTTCTGCTACAGACAACAGTGCTGCTGCTTTAGGAAATAGTGCTGCAGCAGTCACCTTCAGGTGTTACTGATGAATTATGGCCTTGTGCTCATCTGTCCTCCAAGCATCACATTTAATGAGGACTGTTCATTATCTGTCTCATTAATGCAGTATGCCAGTATCAGTTAAGTGTTTAGATTAGTTTGTGACAGACTTTTTCTGAAATGACATTTTGATAGCTACTACTCTTGAGTCTTTGTCCCTGCTTCGCTCATGCACTCATTTTTAACAACGGCCAATTTTAAAATTACTATTGGAGACACAAAGGATGGCGGTTGAGTTTAGGCTTGTTCTGCACATCTACATCATATGTTCTCTGAGAACCAAAGAGTGTTCTGTAGTGTTTGCAGTGCTCTGCTGTGACTGTCATAGTCAATGTGAGCACGAAATGTGATTGTAGTGATTTATTTACTGAATTTTTACTCCACCTGTTGTGAGCTGTCGTAGCTATTGGTGGTGGTAAGTGAGAAATTCTGCACGAGTAAATAAGAGACATAATTTGCAGTATACATGCTTTCATCAAGTGCAGAACATGTGTGTGTGATTACTGCAACTGTCTCTTGGAACAGATAACAAAGCAATTCCTGTCCATGTCTTGAGCTGTGTAAACTGCCATCATTACCGTACCAGACTATAATAATGTCTTGTACTAATCCCCATGCAAATACATTATTTTTCGTATTTTAAAGTTTCAGAGTATTGACATGTCTGTACTTCATATCTTAGGAATTATTATTTTCATAGCATATAATTATTGTCAATTATTTGAGAAATATCATACACTTTTACACGCTGATAAACTTCCCTTCAAGTGATAACACCATCCAGAATACACAATATTGACAAATAGAGTAGTACTGTCAGCACAACCAAGATTACACACATAACAAATTGACAGTCATTAAATAAAGATGTGTATCCAGACACAGATTGCTGTAATAATAATTTTAGGAAAGAAATGAATTCCCTGACTACTGCGTGATACTGGTATAAATCTTCCCACTGTTTGCTTGCAGACTTCTTTTGAATGAGCATTTGTGGTTCTATGAAACTGTACACTTCTCCTTATTAGCTAAACCTAATTAATAGGAACTGATATATTGCCGCCATTTGGCAGCCATAGCTAAATAAAGGATTTCTTATAAGGGTCACATCTATTCCATAAAAGGCAATTGGACTGATAAGTAAATTAGCAGTTGCCATTGTGCAATGTTGTTCTACTCTTATTAAGAATGTTTCTGTGGGGAACAAACCAAAGTTATACAAAATCACATACACTGACTTTTCAGGTATTGATTAGTTAGTTAATAATATTCTTTTTGTAATTATGGTGCAAAGTTTCCAAAGTTCAGTATTGGAAGCCTGTAAACCCTCAGAAACATTATCTTGAATGTGCATTTTCAACTTCTTACAGTGTTATGAATAGTCCATTAAATTTCGGGCATGCATCCATGCAAATAAAACTTCCTCCACTGATATTTTGGCCGCGTTTCATCCAGCCATCCTCAGAGTAAGTCATAAGACTGATGACAAGATGCCAAGTGTGGACTTATATGCTCCACTGCAGCAGTACTGCGTATGCGGGTCACAGACGCTGGTCAGTGACAAAGAAATACGTTTACACATGCACTGCCTGTGACGAAGGTGTACTGACATTCGATTTGCTTATCGATGTATGTTCGGCGGTTGTGACACTATGACAACTTCTCTGCAGTTTCATTACCCCAAGAGGTGGATTCCATGCTTTGTTCAAATTAAAACCATTATCTCTATTTATTAAACTATTAGCTAATCTACTGTCTATAGCTTCCTTGAAGACAGAATCCCAAAAGGAAGAGGTGGATATTAAAATCTTCACATCACTGTAATTCATGGAATGCCCTGTATCAATACAATGTTCGGCCACAGCTGACTTGTCTGGCTGTAATAAGCGTGTGCATCTTCAGTGCTCCACATGTCTCCCATGAACAGTGTGAGATGTTTGACCTATGTGTGACTTGTCACAATTTCCACCACACCTGCTTTAAGAAGCAGTAAATCATTCTTTGCAGAGCCAAGTAAAACTGCAAGCTCTGTGGGTGGCCAGAAGATCACCTTAACACAGTGGTTCTCAAGAATGTGGCCTATCTTCGAGAAAAGAGCACCCACATAGGGAAAAAATGCACTTGATCTGAAGGAATTACTGTCTTCTTCCCTATCACATGCCTGCATTCTAGGTTTTACTTTGAATGCTCTATGATTTTGTTGCGTAAAAAATTCATTCGTTTTAAAAATGCTCCTGAGGTATACAAGCTCTTCTTGCAAATTACCTTTATTAGATGTACAGTGTGCCCTATGAACTAAGGTCTTAAGGACACCTATGGCCTGTGAAGGGTGATGGCAGCTGCTGGTATGTAGATATAGATTTGTGTGTGTTGTTTTCCTATATATGGCTTGTCCTAATGTGCCATCATCTTTATGGCAAATGACAACATCCAAAAAGATAGAATTAAAATGCTCATGAAATCGATGTAATTCATCCATCTCGTGCAGCCATACCACAAATGCGTTGTCCATGTACCTCCAGAAAACCGTTGGTTTATAACTTGCTGAGATCAGTGCCTGGTCCTTGAAGTCTTCCATGAATAAAGTAGCTACCAGAGGGGTGAGGGGGCTTCCCATAGCAACGTCATCAATCTGCTCATAAAATTCACCATTAAACTGAAAATAAGATGATAAAAGAACAGTTTCAAATAACCTTGATGTTCTTATCAAAATGTAGGCCGATAAGAGAGAAAGAGTCCTTTAAAGGTGCCTTGGTGTGTAATGATACCACATCAAAACTAACAAGCACATCTGTACTATTTAGCCTGACATTGCTAAGTCTCTGAATAAAATCCATAGAAGTTGTCATGGTGTCGCCACTGCCGGACATACAATGGTAAGCAAATCGAATGTCAGTATGCCTTTGCCACAGGCAGTGCATATGTAAGTGTATTTCTTTGCCACTGTCCAGTGTCTGAGACCTGCATGCGCAGTACCGCCACAGTGGAGCATATAAGTCCACACTTGGCATCTTGTTGTCAGTCTTGTGACTCACTCTGTTGATGGCTGGACAAAACGCGACCGAAATATCAGTGGAGGAAGTTTTATGTGTGCGGCTGCAAGGCTGAAATTTATTGGAATTTATCTTGAACGTTTCCAGGTCTGTTACTGAAAATTATAGTAATAGCAACTTGTATCCTTCTAGGCACATCTGAACAGTTTTTGTGACTTCCAAATGAAGTATGAAAAGAGAAAATGGTGATAAAAAGGCTAAAAAAGAGGAGGGACATAATGGCTGTGTTAAGATGACACCTAGTTGACATTTCCTTGTTTAGTTATATACTGTATTAATTGTTTTTTTTTTAATAAATGTCCTTCAGACTATAATGCTGATGCAAGTTGACTGGACTTTAGCAGGATACACAGCATCCCTTCAACTTCGCCCAGCCCATGAGCTTAAACATCGAGCTAGGACACACTTATCTACAGAGTGCGCATACATCAGGCTATGATATGTATCAACCAAACAATTGCTCCAGTCATCACATCTCTTCAACTTTGCCTAACCGATAAACATGAACTTAAACATCAGGCTACGACACACTTACTTATGGAATACATAGATATTGGCCCAGGACATGCTTATCTATGGAATTTGGGTTTATACTCAGCTTATAGCCCTCTCTTTGCTGTATTCTTTTGAAGTACTTGTTGTGTAACTCTCATTTTCTTCCTTCTTGTTTTTATGAATTTGTGTCGCATTAAGAACTTTAAAAACTTTTTCCGTATTTATCTTATACGCTTACATTCTTGCATATACTCTTCTTAACTTTTTTATGGTTTTTATGATTTTAGATATATATTATTTAATTAAATCTTTTTATTTTATTCATTTATTATATTTTACTACTTATGTTATATGATAGTATTTTTGTTACTATGCGTACTAGTGCACCACCTATTGGCACTTTTCCTTTCCTTGTGTGTAAGCACACACAGCCTGTAGTTGTCAACTAGTTACTGATGTAAAGAGATTGTATACATAATACTGTATATCAATTTGGTCTTGTAAGAAGGGTTTGTTCTTTACAGTAGAAACAGACACTACACACGCTCAGTATGTAATTGACCATTGTTTATTGTATCAAAGTTTTCATTAATTGCTTTTAGTGCCCGTTCTTACTGAAATTTTCTGTTATCATTTCAGAGCTGAAGATGGCTGGACAATCAGCTGAAACTAGTAACCACTCAAACTTATGTGAACAGCAGTCTGGACTACTAAAAGATTTCATTCAAAAATTTTTTACCTTTATTAAAGAATCTCTGGTTTCAACATCCAGTGGTCAGCAGCACACTGGCATGAAGCATGTAACAATTTTAATTTAATGTTGTTTGTCCTTGTTCATGAGATTTCACAAAAGGATGTTTCCACAGCCTCCTTGGCAACATTGTCTCATAGGTGGCATCCTAAGCCATGATTTCTGTTTTATTGTACATAGCATGTTTGTATACAATTATCTGTTAGGCGTCAGCTGATTTGTGAGTCCAGAGCAGCTTGGTGTACTGTGTGTTCATCCAGTATCTCTTGCATTGTTTTTCTTGTCTGTGCAATGTATTTCTGCTCGCAGTTCCACAACTCTCAATACATCCACCTTTCTGGCATTTTAGGTTGTCTTTGACTGTGCTGAGGAACACTCTTGTTTCATTTTTACCCTAGGGGTTGGGGTGTGGCTTACCAGAACGCACACTTCATACTGTTCTTTTCTTAAGTGCGATCCATATTCCTGGATGGAGAACCATTGTGTGGGAAGAAGGCTGTGGCATACAGTACTTCCTGTGGTGACTTATTTGTTTCTCACCACAATCTCGACTAGAAAGCCCATCATATGTGCCAGTTAGCATGACCAGTTTTTGCAGATGATGTAACTTATGTTGGAGACTTCCTTGTCTGAAAAGGATGTGGGCCGAGTGTGGTGAGAACACTGTGTTTCGTGCTGCAGTCCAGCAGCTGGAGCCAAGTAGACTGATATTGGTGTGCGTCTGTGTGTGTGTGTGTGTGTGTGGGGGGGGGGGGGGGGGAGGCTTTCTGTTAACACAATGACAAGGTGATCCATCATTATTATATTTCACCAAAAAGTCCAGAAATGGCTTTGCCCATCTTTTTCATCATCTGTAGTGAACTTTGCCTTTGGATGTATAGATTAAAGATGAGCCAAAAACATATTCAGTTCCAGTTACCTATATGGTCACACTACAGCAGGTTGCTCTCAATAATGATAAATTTAGAGCAGTCTCCTCACAGTACCATAGCTAGACCATCAGTCTGTGTGTAATTATATTCAGTGAATAAAAAGGCAGACCTAAGGACATACTTGAAAAGTTCAGTCATGGTCATACTTTCTGGCAATGAGCTGGAACAAGTCTCCCAGAGGCACTTAAGTGAAGAGTGACTTGGCATTGTAACTATCCTGAGGCTGTAATCCTTGGAAGCACTGAATGAAATCAGTGGTGGTCCATACATGATGATCCCGTTTCCCTGACAGATGGTGAACAATTGTGAGTACTAAGACAGGTCAGAAGTAGGAGGCTCCAATTTGCTGACTATGGGTGTTAGAGCTGTTGAGAAGAGTTCGAGTCTTTCTGCTTATTTATCTCGTACAAGCAGTGGAACTGTTTTAGTAGACACTGTTGTTTAGTAAGTGGAACTGTTTTGGTAGACACTGTTGTTTAGTAAGTTGCACATCATCTTGATGGATTCAGAATGCTGGAGAATAAACTAGGCATTACTCTAGTCAGCTGGACAGATGACGACTTCTGTGTCTTCTTCAAGCACAAAATGCTGCTCTCATTTCTATATTTCTTCTGCAGCCTCTGAAGAAAGACAAGGTGTGACTTGTGCAAGAGTTCTAGTTCCGCCCAAAACTGGTTCTTTACCAAGAACAGATATTGTGACTTTGTCCCATTCTTGGTTGATGAGACTGATAAGGGATTTACTATGTGCCTCATTTGCTTGCTTGTTGGAGAGATGCTTGGACTTGGATTTCTGTTGTACTGTGCAGTTGTTGTGTTGAATGTCAAACATAGCCCATGTAATGTCATCAATCCATTCCCAGGTCAATGGGGCACTGCAGTGTGAGATCAAGATACACAGCAAAAAGTTCTCTTGCAATTGTGTCCAGCACATGGGAGACATAGCATTTATCTACGTGACTGACAAGTCATTTTTTATTTTTTATTTGGTATGCGTATTCCATGGATCCGTACATGCGAGTGATTTGCCTGGATGTGGAACGTGTCAATACAATTGTACAAATACAATTAATGCTACAGAATAGTAATATAATACAATGATATAGATATTAATAAGTATCACTTTTTCTCATTTACAAGCTGTCAATTAACTAGTATAGCAATTCACAATATAACATTATAACTATAACATTAACATAATATTGTATCGTCCATCTAATAACTAAGAGACTAAATACATCTATTATTAAGGGAGGGCATTACTTCTGGAAAAGAATTCATCTAATGAGTACAGTGGATGGTCAAGCAGGTATTTTTTTAACGTACCTTTGAATAGCATTTCATTTTCTCTTGTACATTTAATATAATGAGGCAATGCATTAAAAGTCTTTATAGCAGCATACTTTACTCCCTTCTGTACAAGTGATAAATTTTTTAGTTCGACATGTAGATCATCTTTACCTCTAGTATTGTAGTTATGGTATGAACAATTTGTTTCATACTGAACATAGTCTTTATTAACTACATTCATCAGAGTATATGTACTGACATGTTGTAGTCAGAATACCTAACTGTGTGAAAAGTTTTCTACATGAGGTTCGTGGAGGAACCCCACACACGATTCTGACTGCTCTCTTCTGAGCAGTTAAGACATTTTTTGAGGCTGGTGAATTACCCCAGAATATTATTCCGTAACTCATTAATGAGTGAAAGTACCCAAAGTAAGATGATTTTAAAATGTTGATGTCCCCAAAATGAGTAATGATTCTTAGAACAAAAGTTGCTGATGAAAGCCTTTTTAGAGTAAGGGACACATGCTGTTCCCAGTTGAGACTACTGTCAATGTGAACCTCCAGGAATTTAGTGGATTGCACCTGTTCAAGTTCCTGGTTGTCATGAGCAATTACTATATTTTCTAGAGTTTTATTTTTTGTGTGGAACTGTATAAAATTAGTTTTTTTAACATTAACTGAAAGAGAATTAATTGAAAACCGAGCTGTAACTTCTCTGAGTATATCATTAGCATCAGTCTCCAGATCAGCAGTAGACTTACCATCTACAACAATGCTTGTATCATCAGCAAACATTGTGAATTCACAATTTTTACTAATGGACAGGGGTAAATCATTAACATATATTAAAAACAGCAAGGGTCCAAGGAAAGATCCCTGTGGAACTCCATGCTGATTTTTTGCCCCATTCAGAATCCACTAGATTAGAAGATCCTTTGTTGCAGCCATTTAGAACCACCTTTTGTTTCCTGTCTTCAAGATATGATTTTAGCCAGTTACCTATAGGCGCTTTGATCCCGTAATGATAGGCCTTCTCCAAGAATATCTTGTGGTTTACACAATCAAAGGCCTTGGAAATATCACAGAAGACACCAACTGGTGACTTCTTACTATTAATAGACTCCAAGACATCATTTGTGAGTGAATATATGGCACACTCTGTGGAAACCCCTTTTTGAAAACCAAACTGTCTGTGGTTAATAATATTAAGTTTATCAAGATGTGCCACAATCCTGTTATGCACTGCCTTTTCAAGAACCTTTGAAAATGTTGTTAAGAGAGAGACAGGATGATAATTTTTGACATCTGTAGCATTGCCAGACTTGAAAAGAGGTCTCACAATGGCATATTTCATTCTCTCTGGTACAACTCCCTCATAAAGAGATGTGTTGCAAATGTGAGCAAGTACTACACTTACATCATTACTGCAGGCTTTCAACAGTTTACTAGAGATATTGTCTATACCTAAAGATCCTTTACGTTTCAATGAGTGAATTTTTTTTTGTATTTCATTAACAGTTATGGGTGTTACATTTATATCATTAAAACTTTGTGGGAGGTTAAGTTTCAGAATATCTGCAGCTTCCCTTAGGTCACCACTGCAACCTATTTGAGAGGTGACACTTAGAAAGTGGTTGTTAAATGTGTCTGCTGTCTGTTTACTATCAATTATTTCCAAATTGTTAATTTTTAGGACAGCACATTTTTCATTGTCAGATGGTGCAGTATCTGTTTCCCTCTTTATTACATTCCAAATCGTTCTGATTTTATTATTTGAACAATTAATTTCAGATTCTTTAACGACTTTAGTTAAAATTTTGCAGTATGTCCTATAATAGTTCATCTGGAGGGGATTACTGGATTGTCTGGATGTTATATATAGTTCTCTTTTTCTCTGGCATGATTTTTTATGCCCTTGGTTAGCCATGGTTTTTTGCTTGATTGCCTGTTCTGTAGTCTACAGACCTTTTTTGGAAAGACACTTTCAAATATACCTGATAATTCATCAGTGAATAAATTACATTTTGTATTAACATTATTTTCAAGATAAACATACCTCTAGTCAGTCTATCGAATGCATAACTTGAATTTTTGGATATTTTCCTCATTCATGTTTCTAATGGTTTTCCACTGTTCACTAGCTTTGTTCTGATTTGTATTAAAGTTGTCAATTGTGAATATTTGCCCATCATGATCAGAGACCATTTATGACTTTCTCTACTTTGATGTGATGAGTTTTACTCATATCTACAAAGATATTGTCTGTTAAAGTGCTGGAAGTGGCAGTAGTTCTTGTGGGAAAACTGACGGTGGAGACAAGGTTGTAGGTATGCATTAAATTTGCAAACTCTGTCTTAGAAGATGAGCTTTCTAGGAAATCTATATTAAAATCTCCAGTCACTATAATGTCCCTATTTTTTTGTGAGATACAATAGCACAGAATCTAATTGTTTCATGAATACTTTAAAATTACTGCTACAATTACGTTTCTTGTTAGCTTCTACTATTTCTGTGACACATGCCTCAAAGTCTTTCTCTACACAATATTTCTCTACATCTATTGTATTAAAGGACAGGCTGTTTTGCACATAAATAACTGCCCCTCCTTTGCACATATGCTTTCTACAAAATGAGGTAGCTAAAACATAGTTTGGAATATTGAGCATTTCGATGCCAAAAGTGACATGGTGTTCTGTCAGACAGAGAATATGAGCACAATTTACACCTGTTGGTTCATCAATATTTACAATAAATTGGTCTAACTTACAGAGCAGGCTTTGAATATTTTGGTGAAAAATTTTGAGCTTATTTTTAATTGCGTGATTGATTGTGGTACTGCCACTGTTGGGACTGAGTTTTATTTCTTTTGACATACCAGTATTACAGGAACAGTTTTCTGCAGGGAAGGGGGTGCTGTTGTGCTGGTAACACCCACATTTGTTGTTATTAACTTCAGAACTTACATTCTGATTGGAACCTTCCCCCTTCTGCCCCAGTACTATAAAAAATCCCCATTTGCAGCTGAGGACTTTCTTGATCTCAGGCACATCCTATGTGGAGCAGCTGCAGTCACTACTGTGCTCCTTTTTGCCATAGAGGATGGATCTCCTGTTGGTGAGGTTTCTACACTGTTACCTGCAGCAGTGTTGATGAAATGCTTCATGGCAACAAATGGCGGAACAATGTTGAAGAAAGCAAAAGTGCTAATTAAGTATCCTTCCTTATGTTGAAACATGTTAAACAGCTTATACATCTTGTTACTGTAGATGAAAATTATGTTAGATTAGAGCGTTTCCTGATGGACACCTTAAGGGAAAAATTATCAAGTTGTACAATGGAAAATCCAGGATGGAATGTAACAATATTAGAAAAGAAAAGTTGCTACTCACCATATAGTGGAGCTGCTGAGTCGCAATAGGCACAACAATGGATGCCATCATCCAAAGATCTTTTGTAATGAGATGCTATTGTGTAATCTGTGCCAAATGTACCTGATACCGTCATTCCTGATCCATGTCATAGGGTAAAGTATAAGGTACTTTAGTTTGTCTATGGCACTTGTCAGGAGTGTAAGTACTGAAGCATGGGTTGGAGAACATGAAGAAGTTGGTGATAAAAAGGGCAAGTGGTAAAGGGCACATTATGAAAAAGGAACAGGACTCAAACCAGGAAAAGGATCTCTCAAACATGAAATTTAATCACAGGAAATGTGTGTGTCACTTATTTCACAACTGATAAAGTAATCTTACAATGACAGATAGTTATTAAATACACAGGAAAGATCACTTAAGAAAGCAAATTACAAGAAAGAATGTTCATCAAATAACGAGAGAATGTCATCCAACAAATAAAATAGTCTTGAACAAAGGAAAAATATTACCTGACAAATGTAATTTAAAAAAAAAAAAGAAAAGAAAAGAAAAGAGAGAGAGAGAGAGAGAGAGAGAGAGAGAGAGAGAGAGATCACCAAATAATATAAAAAGGTGACAGGCAAAAATTTAAAACTACAGAATGGCTGGCCAGTACTTACCTGCAAGGGATGAGGTTCATAGTAATGCCAATATAAATGCTTATAAGGGGAAGATATGTCATTCAGACCCTAGATTGAGAACATACCTCTTATGTGTAAGACAGATGCAGATGCAGATGCAGTGCAAAAAGCTACTTGAGTTATAAAGAAAGGAAAGACATGAGTTGCTTGGAGAGGTTGGTTTCTCTGTCCAGTCTTTGTTGTACTACTATAATTGTACAATGTTCTTCCACAAAATTACCAAAAAATTTCCACTGGGTTAAGTAGGATTTTGTTCAATCACAGATGCAGTAATGACTTCAGATGCCTTTGAAATAATGAATGAACAGGGTTTCAGATTAGTATTATCAATTTCATTGACAAGATGTGTATACCATTGCTGCTTGTGACAGTGTGAACTTTTTTCAGAAAGTCTAAAGTAGTGAGATTACCAGAGTTTGTTTGTTATTGAAAAGAAGTGTTATTGCATGGGAAAGAGGAGCACATTAAATTAAAAAAGAAACTGTATAGACGGAAAAGACAGCGAAAATATGTTTTCTGTAAAATATTATTATGGTTTGTGAAACATATTGGTGCCTGTTGAAGAATCAATGATCAATGAAAAGTCATCAACCAACAAAAATAACTAATTAATCTCTTTATTTTTTTGCCAATTTTCACTCAAAAGAAGTCTGTACGGTACTCAGTCTGTGATCATCTTCAACCTGTTATGGATGTATGTTGCCTATTTACTGACAATAGTATATACTGTATTAATTACTTCATCAGGTATTCTCTACATTGGTTATTCGATATGTATGAATACTGCAACGGAAAGTTGTTGTGGAAATATGATTATTACATATATAACATTTGTACCTATATTCCATTACTGGGACAAGAAGTTACACAGCTTGTTTTTATGAGAAATAAATGTTTGTTGGGGTTGAGTTTGAATGTTCCCAGCCTAGAGTGAGAAATTTACTTACAATTAATGTTATATACACAGAGAATTTTAGTAGCAAATATATAAAGTAAGTGTGTGAATCCCATGGGGTATAACCTAACTAGGCGATCCATCCTACTTAATATAACTATCTCATGGTTGCTCTATGATGGAACAATAAATGAGTATAATTGTCCTCTAATAAAATTTAATTGAGTAATTACCATTAATGAAAACAAGAATTTTTCTTTGAGTAGTTCTAGGTACTGATTTCAGTCTCCCTATATGAATAGTGCAGATTGTTACTCACCACACAGGAGGCACAGAGTAGCAGATAAGCACACTGAAAGAGATTGCATAGACAAAACACACACACACACACACACACACACACACACACACACACACACACACGACACTGTCTCTGGCCGGAAACAGTGTTCGTGTGTGTGTGAATGTCTTTGTATTTTCTGCTTTAGAAGAAGGCCTTTTGGTTAAAAGCAGAAATTTATAGCAGTCTTGTTGTTGTGCTGGTCTGCAACTAATAAAATTTTCACATTGTTGTCATTCCATCCCAGATTTTCCACTGTTTGACAATCTTCTACACACATCAAAAAAAGTTTTGCATCATCCCGGTTCCCAGAACTCCTGAAGATAGACATTGGCTGTGGATATTGTATCAAAGACACAGTTCCTCACCCAAAGATGTAAACAACCATGCATGAGAAGTGGCTATTAGACGTAGTGGGTCTGACAGCCAATCAATTCCAGTCATTCCACCAGGAAGGAGATACACGGCTTGTGTTGTCTGCGGTTCATCCATGCCTAGATTGTCAATACCGTGGTTTGATCATGTCTGCATTGTTACTTTATGCTAGGAAGGGCTCTCAACAAGGGAAGTGTCCAGGCATCTCAGAGTGAACCAAAGTGATGTTGTCCAGACACAGAGGAGATACAGAGAGACAGGAACTGTCAATGACATGCCTCACTCAGGCTTCCCAAGGGCTACTACTGCAGTGGACGACTGCTACCTATGGAGTATGGCTCGGAGGAACCCTGACAGCAACACCACCATGTTGAATAATGCTTTCCGTGCAGCCACAGGATGATGTGATATGACTCAAAATGTGCACAATAGGCTGTATGATGCGCAACTTCACTCCCAACGTCCATAGCGAGGTCCATCTTTACAACCATGACACCATGCAACGTGGTACAGATGTGCCCAACAACATGCCAAATGGACCGCTCAGGATTAGTATCATGTTCTTTTCAGCAATGAGTGTCACATATGCCACCAACCAGACAATTGTCGGAGACGTGTTTGGAGGCAACCCAAGCAGGCTGAATGCCTTAGACACACTGTCTAGTGAGTGCAGCAAGGTGGAGGTTTCCTGCTGTTTTGGGGTGGCATCATGTGGGGCTGACGTTCGCTGGTGGTTATGGAAGGTGCCGTAATGTCTGTACGATACATGAATGCCATCCTCCGACCGATAGTGCAACCATATCAGCAGCATATTGGTGAGGAATTCGTCTTCGTGGATGACAATCTGTGCCCCAATTGTGCACATCTTGTGAATGACTTCCTTCAGGATAATGAGATCGCTTGATCAGAGTGGCCAGTATCTTCTCCTGACATGAACCCTATCGAACATGCCTGGCATAGACTGAATGATGTGACCCACCAACCCCTCTGAGGGATCTATGCTGAATTGCCGTTGAGTAGTGGGACAACCTGGACCAACAGTGCCTTGATGAACTTGTGGATAGTATGCCATGATGAATACAGGCATGCATCAATGCAAGAGGACATGCTACTGGGTATTAGAGGTAGCGGTGTGTACAGCAATTTCGGCCACCACCTCCGAAGGTCTTGCTGTATGGTTGTACAACATGCATTGTGTAGTTTTCATGAGCAATAAAAAGGGAGGGAATGATGTTTATTTTGGTCTCTATTCCAGTTTCTGTACAGGTTCTGGAACTCTCGGAACAGAGGTGATGCAAAAGTCTTTTTGATATGTGTGTATGATTTATAATAAATACTTGTTATTGCATGTGGCTCCACTTGACTTGCATATTTGTAGTATCGTTATAGTGAATGGTGAGTAAGTATGTTACGGTAAATGCAATAAGATCAACTCAGCTGCCCACATGTCTGCCTGTTTGGGTAAGCACAGCTGCTCCCTCCAACTGCCCCAATGCACAACATGGTGGCAAACCGAGCATTGCTGCCGAGTAGTGCATGTAAAGGAGCACATCTATGCATGTGTTACTGCAGTAGCCATATATTACACAATATAATTTAATAATTTTTAATATGGTTTATGTTTACTGATGTAAAAAAAAAGAGATGTCCAATTCCCTGCTAAATCCTCTTAGAGGCCTTTTTTTCAATA